>NC_051154.1:186011580-186113273 GCF_013339745.2 Dermacentor silvarum | reverse complement strand
ATTGTTAGTGACAGTATTATTGTATTTTGAGACTTTCTTCTGCAATGCCTTGGAGTTATTTAACTTCTTTATTGTATGTACCACGTATTTTTTCACGTTGTAGTGTTACTGTGAAAACGTTGCTTGACAAGTATTTTTTTATGTTCTAGTGCTTGTATGAGAAGGTTGTTTGACATGTAATCTGGGACCCTGTATGTTGTAGGTTAGACCCATTCAAGAGCTAAGGTGTAGCCCCCGCCTTATTTGTGCGTCAACATCTCCTTATATCATATCAATAATAAAAAAACGGTCGCAATAATAATAATAAAAGAAGGTGATTTTCTAGAACCAGAGCCCTTGATAACTGCAGCGTTCTTTTTTTGATAGAGAATTGACATTTAATAATGTCTTACTTGCACAATGTAAGTCCAGGGTTGGGACTAAACAGCGCTGAACAGACGAAAGCACCAGACAAGACGTTGACAGGTCGAACGCTTTGACGTCAGGATTTGAAGTCAGCGCTCGTCCTGTCCAACTTTTGTGTCGTGTTTGTGCCTATTTTGCACTGGTTAGTCTACCATGAAGTCGTACAGACTCGCCCAACCATCTGTTCTTGTAGAGGTCCAGGTGTAATAAGATGCAACTGGTGTCACATAAGGTATATACCTGTTATTCATCGCCTCTCTACGGTAGTTTGTTTCTGCACCTCAAAGTGGCGTCAAAAAAAAAAAAAAAAGAAAAAGAAAACAAAGATAAAGAAAAAAAAAAACGCTACTCTCGACACGCTTTCGACGAGCTGTATTTTGCTGCTCGCAGAACGGCGTATACTTAGGAGGGACGCGCGTTCGCTAGACTCCAGCAGTGCCCTGTTCCTTGTCAACCGCGTCACTGAATAAATTCGCTGCTATATACGTTCGTTGCACGTGTCATTGAGTGAATCTGGAATGCAATTGATCCAGCTTATAGGCGATCAAGATTGCGGTGTGCCATGTGGCAGTGGAGCGGTAAAACTGAAAGAAATGCTCCCAATTACCGTTCATTGCTATTACTGCGTCAAAGAAATCGGGGAGAATGACCTCGCTTTAGCCACATTAGGGGAGACAATGGTAATTTATTTATTTATTTATTTATTATTTATTTATTATTTATTTATTTATTTATTTATTTATTTATTTATTTATTTATTTACACATACCGCAATCCCCAACGGGTATACTTCGAGAATGCCAGCAAACTTGGAAGTACAAAAATCGAGACGAAGGCATAGACAAAGTTACAGGAAGGTGGCCAGCCACCTTCCTGTCACTTTGTCTATGTCTTCTTCTCGATTTTTTCTACTTCCAAGTTTGCTGGCATTCTCCAAGTATAACCATGTACCAACTAGCCCAACAAGCCACTCTCATGACCCCAACGGGGTCATGAGAGCGGCTTGTTGGTTGTCATGAGAGTGGTTGTCATGAGAGTGGCAACGGGGTCATGAGAGTGGCTTGTGGCACGCAAGAGTTTTCACCACAAGGTGAGAGCGAGACTGATAGCACATCCGTGAAGTCAACGAGGCTCTCAGTGGCACTATTACGTGCGTTAATAACGGATGCAGAGTACGAACATATGACATTTCAATTACGCGTATCAATTATTTAGGGTCATTCTGCATTTAAGTTGGAGAATTTTGGTGTTGTATGCATAGACATGTAGTGTTCTGTTCGATTCATTTTTTATAGTAATCTGAAGGTCGTAGAGTGTGCTGTAGGAAGTTAGGAACCAGGAATAACACCGTTACCACCACTGCGTATACATGTATATACGCAGCAAACACATTCACACTCTTAAGAATTCAAAAAGGGCGTTTTTCACGCTTACAACCTCAATTTTACCTATTTATAGCCCATGTACACTCCTAACATCTAATTATAATGTTGTGTGTGTGACAACCACTCTATCAAAATATGAACACCCATAAGGGTACTGAACGAGTGCTTTTAATCTCTACACCCATCCTTGCACTCTCTAAGCACCTTTATGAAGTATGTTTATGTGCACCCTTAGACGGGTGTTCTTAGATACATTAGCGTGTTCGGCATCATAAAGACTTGTCCTTGCAACTATAAAGTTAAGGACAAGTTTCAAGCGTAACGAACGATTTTTTTTCTGTAATGTAAGATAAAACATGCGATCTGATGCAGGATTTCTTATGAAACGAAGCAGCTTGATGATAGGGAAACTTTCCTTTCACTGGCATTTACACGACGACCGATGTATTTCTACCCGGTGTGTATCGAGGGCCAGTAAATTGAGTACAAGAAAACTCACAGGTTCTTAGGCTTTACTGTGGATCGCGACCTCACTTGGAGTCCCCATGTCTCCTACATGAAGAAAAAACTCATTTGTATTGAGAATATGTTTAAATTCGTAGCTGGAAAATCGTAGGGACCATCCGTGCACTCCATGTTACAGCTATACCCGACACTTTTTCTCGGATTCCTGCGATACAGTCTTCCTGTCTTGTCCAACACATGCAAGACTAATATCCTTGCACTACAGAGCGTACAAGCCCAAGCACTTCGGACATGTCTTGGCCTCCCGAGATGTTCATCGACAGCTGCAACAATTGTCATTGCACAGGAGCACCCGATCACCACTCATATCGTCGGTGAAACGCTAAGAGCGCACGTTCGACACATTTCACGGATACCATCCCATCATTTAGCCGATTTGCCATTGCGAAGACCACAGGCTACATTATGTAGTATTGTGACAAGACATCATGCCTCCATACCATCTGGCTTCAAGCCTGCGAAACGCCCAACATCGGCATGGTGGTGCCTCCGTCAAATTCACGTGTGCCTCTCAGTTACTGGGATTAGCAAAAATGCAGACTTTTCAACACTAGCCCTGAAGCAATTGTCTCTGCTTGTCATCAACGAGTATTATTTAGACCGCGTACACATTTACACGGGCAGTTCCACCATTTCCAACAGCTCTACCGGAGCAGTAGTTATTCCATCGGACGCCGTCACTTTGCAATTTAAATACTCGCACAAGACCACGTCTACAACAGCAGAACTTGCGGCTCTTCAAGGTGCACTCAATTACGTGCTCCAGCAGCCTCCAAATCGTTGAGCCATTTTCAGTGATTCTAAAGCAGCTCTACAAACTCTGCAATTTTCCCTACGACAACCGATACACGAGCAGCTAGCGCACGAAATTAGGCACGTTCATCATCACGCTCTCCAAGAAGGACTCGATATTGTATTTCAATAGTTGCCGAGCCATTGCGGAATTGTCGGCAATGACAGCGCCGATGAAGCAGCACGCTCGGCTCATCGAAAACATCAGCTGGTTCCTATACCACTCTCAAGAACGGATGCTGCGCGGCAACTTCAATCGATTGCTCGCCATATGACACTTCTGCGATGGAATTCACCGGGTTTCACCAACTCACGTTTGCTCTTTCTTGACCCTAATTTGCGACTTCACCTACCACCTGGACTCTCCCTTCGTGAAACAACTTTACTGTGTCGCATGTGGTTGGGTGTCGCATTTACCAACGCCTATTCGTTCCTGATAGGGATGGCCAACAGTGTGGCGTGCAATTTGTGCGGGTGCGACGAGACTCTCGAGCACCTTCTGTGTCACTGTCCATCTTTTGACACTCAACGACGTATTCTCCAAGCTAAACTCAACCTGTTGGATGACAGAACGCTCTCGGAAGAAAAGATTCTTGGGCCATGGCCTATGCATTCTTGCATGCAAAATGCCACAAAAGCCCTTCTGCAGTTCCTGAAGAGTACTGGATTGTACGAACGCTTGTGACAGCGGAGATTCTTCTTTGACTGTCTCTGCGAATGACTGCCTGCATTTTTTTTCCTTTTCTCTCCTTATCTCTTCTTCCCCTTTCCCCTCCCCAAGTGTAGGGTAGCCAACCGGGCACGTCCTTGGTTAACCTCCCTACCTTTCCCTCTTCGTTTATCTCTCTCTCTCTCCTTTCAGAAATTGCTAATTCGTATTATAAATAAACACTATAATTTAGAATATTCTTGTACGTCAGTACAGTTGTTACATTACTTGTAAGGGCTTTTTTTCTGCTTTTTTTAAACCGCACAAAAGACTTCACGCTGCTTTACTACTATAGTATAAAAATGAACCACAATGATACGCCTCTGGTGCCGACGCGTTATCTCACTACTTTGCTCATCGCGAATCTATCTTGCATTCGTTTCTGACCACTTACGACCAACCCTAGTTTCATCAAAAAATATGCTTGCTCGGAGAGTGCGGGACTCGAAACAAAAGATCATGTAAGTTTCCGGATATCAATATCTGAAGAGCACTAATGTTTCTGCTCAGTTGCGCAGCGGATACAGTGTGTGGCTTCCACGATAATAAGCAGGGTTCAAATCCACTACCGTGGATTTCTTTGGCATCTTCTTTAACAATAAATTATTTGTCCTTTTATTTTACTGTACGTAGTAATGTTAAATATTAAGAAGTACGACGAGCTTAGGAAGACGTTTATCTTTCGCTCCTACAGTTCGACCAAACATGTTTGCGTAAGGGTGTTGATATTATTCGCAACTCCAAAATCCGATGCTTGAGCTGACAACACTGGTCAGATAAACAAATATGGCTACGATATCCAGGATCATGGCGGCACTTTCGCTTGGCGCTGTGGTCAAGTGTATCAATTGTGGCATCAAATCAAGGGGATTTGTCGAAGCCGAAATGGTTCTTGCTGCCGGTCACCTTATATTGATCGGTCTCAAGGATTTCAGCGAAGAAACAGTGGCAACATTTGCGCTGTGGATGCAGTCGTCCGGCTTTTTTGACGAGCTGCGTTCGATATGTTTAAAGGCAAACAGCCTTTCGAACAAGCCGGAGGCTAGTGTTTGTGCGTAGCGAGCTTCTCCAAATGGTGCGAGCACTTGTGCGCGACGATGATCCACTGCTACAGGTAAAATACTTGACTGCTTTCGAATTTCATAAGCAGCTAATCTCTAAGACTCATGTTACAGTATATGGCGTAGCGCCCCGCATTATAGAGGATGTTTTTTAGACCATACAATTTTTTTTATAAAAGGCTATAAGCGGAGCAAACGTCGAATTTTTGCACAGGAGTTCCTAGGCAAGGTGGTCATACATTACTGCTAATAACGTGAGCTTCCGAAGACTAATTAACAAACAATCATTGATTACCTTTTTATTAGTGCTTTAGGGGCTATTGTTTAAATGGAGAAATTGAAGGCAGTCAGATTTTATTGCACACTCACTTTTTGAAAGTTGGTCGCAAAGCTAATTGAAAAACGACTAACAAAGTATTTGAAGAAATTTAATACCCTTTCTCCCTATCAGTTTGGCTTTCATTCCGGCTATTTGACTGATCTAGCCCTATCTGACATTTGACACACTATCTTAAACAAAGCTATTGACGAAGGTAAATTTGCATCCTCTATATTCATCGGCCTATCTATGGCATTCAACACTCTTAATCACATTATTCTTTTCACTAAGCTAGAAGCTATTGGTATAACTGTTCCACCATTACTACTTATCTGCAGTTACCTACAAGATAGAAAAGAAGTCTTTAGCGTTTCTGGAACCCATTAAAAAGCTACAACAAATTTAGGTGTACAGGAGGGGTCAATATTTGATCCACTCCTATTCCTAAATTATATTAATGATTTACCGTGTTGCCTCTCGTCATCTAAATGCATTGTGTACGCTGACGGCGCTACTATGAGTAACCCTAACAAGGCCGCTATAACGTGAACGTATTCCAAACGTTTCTATTCCAATTCTGCAATCAGCCCTCCACGATTGGTGAAAAACTTTTCGCGCCCCCCCCCCCCCCTTCGCCTGTCTGTCATGCGATGTCACGATAACCACGATAATGCTCCATCTGATATGATGTATACACACTGATTATGCATGATCATATCGAACAAAAGAAAGATTATTTCTGATTTCAAGCCTTTTAGCCATTAGCGCTCTGCTATTGGTCAAATGTCTTCTGGCTGCGTTCACTTCTCCTGTCTGTCCCGCAACGTCACAAAATCGCGAAGACTCACCGCGTCAAAGTGACGTGTACGTGTTAAAGATGTATTAATATGCCGAACAAAACTGGGGCCGAATTCAGAAAGATTTTCGCTGGTAAGGGCTGTTTGCCATTGGCGAGCTGGCTTCGCTAATGATAGGTCCAGTATAAGGATTGGTTGAAATTTTCTCTTAACGAACAATTCTAGCGTAGGACGTTTCTGTGAATACGGGCCCTGATTTTTTTTTCTGAGTAGCCGGAGACTGCCCCGTTCCAATTGGAATAGAAGATGGCTGCCCGCTGATTGCTCAGGCACTGGCTATTCGCACCTGCCGGAGGGCATGGATTTATTTCCGTATAATAAACATTTTTTTTTTGCGTGGCAGTAAAACGTTATCGAGCCCTTTCGGCACGTATACGACATCGCTCTGCCAATTGTTCTTCGCTGAGGATCTGTTTTAATGGATCCTTAACCTTCCGTTGCACGCCGCCGCGACTTTCGATGAGCCACCGCAAGCTAAGTAAGGGAAGCCACCAATCGCAGATGGCGGCACCACCCTCCTCACCCGTTTATCTATTAGGGGCGAACCTCCTTAGGGTGTGGGTCTGTCCCTCCTCTGTAGTTAGTATGTAGTAGTAGTAGTAGTAGTAGTAGTAGTCGTCGTCGTAGTAGCTAGCCACGTCTACTTTTATGAAAAAAAAAATTCCGATATATAGATGTGTCCGTAGCGCGGAATCAAACCAGGGACCCCTCGCTTCCGAACGCGCGGCGCTAGCCACTACGCAACGAAGCTTTTTTTTTCTTTATTACCTTCTTTGCAGCAATACATACACCCGTACAAATACAAAGCAGGTCACTTGGCGCTACACAATATTAACGCATAATTTGGCTAGACTGTGCTACTTTGAAAGGCCTTCAAAGAGGCCACCACAGACACCAAAACGTCAAGCTCCTGAATCCACTCTGGTGGTTCAATCATCTGCTTTAGGGCATCCCGGGTGTACGTAAGACTTTCAATTAGGTGTTGCCTTGCCGACCTTGCATCTACGCGGGCATTCCTGACATCCATGCACGTTTTCCACACACTGTTCATACACAAAAGCATTATCATGTCAGCCGGCACTCCCTCTGCGTCTGCGCATGGCAAAAAACGAATACCGAAAGGGCTTATCGGCAGTTCTTTTTTCAGAGTTCGCTTGAGAACGTCCCACAAGAAAACGGAGTCATGGCAATCCAGGAAGATGTGCTCGATAGTTTCCGATTTGTTACATATGATGCAGTTAACAGACCACGGAACAAATATGCCTTTACTTTGTAGCCATGGCTTCACACGGGGAGTGCCAGAATGCAATTAAAAAAAGAATGTTTTAGCTGAAGGTCTAACAGGCATATTTTTCACACGTTTCAAAACATTTCGTTCAGGTCCTAAGTTGTATATCGTGCGATATACAGGAAGCGGTAAGAAAACATCTACAAGATCCCGATAGAGTTTCTTTCGCGTCACAGAAGACAAAAATTCATTCGAAAACTGAGCTTTCAGTAATGAAAATGACATAACAACTTCCTTCAGAAATCCGATTGGCGTTGGTGTTCGTTCATTTCTTGACGAAACAACTCACTCAGGCAAGGAAGAACTTAATCTCACTTGAATAACAGTACGCAGAAATATATCACTTTGATCCCGTAAGAAAAAGAACCTACTTACGATCTGTTTCAAAAACAAATGTGTTAGCCCGAGTCCCCCATTATTCAACGAATGAAACAAGTTACATCGGCTAGTTCTTTCCCAAGTAGATCCCCATATAAATACTGCAAACACTCTATGAAATTTCTGCGCACATGGACACACGCACCACGATGACAATAAATACCCAACATTAACGAAAGACTGCGCGTTTCTAACGCGTTTGTGCTAGCGCGCTACGGCCCGTGTAAGAAGCTGGTGTAAGACGCTGTGGCCTCTCCGCCTTACCCCCGTATTCATAAACGCTCCTCGACTTGAACTTGACTTGCCACCGCCTTGGGCAGCGCGTTCGAAACGCGTTGAAGGCGGTGGCAAGTCAAGTTCAAGTCGAGGAGCGTTTATGAATACGGGGGTTATACTCTCTCAGCAGTCATGTGATGGCGTCGGCAAACGCGGTGCACGTTCCGGCATGTGTAAACGGCTGCGTAAGACGCTGTGGCCTCTCCCCCTTACTAGAGAGTACTGCACGTTTCTAACGCGTTTGTGCTAGCGTCCCCTTAAGCGGGAGATGGTGCAATTATAATGAAGGGCGCTGTTATAAAATAGGAATGACGTCAGATATGGCGCGTGTCATTGGTGGAAGTCAATCGTTCGATTTAGTGCGGCGAGACTGGGCGAATTACACGGAAGATTCACGGTTTACCGATGATTCCCTCCGGAGCTTCGCCCACTCATCATCATTCACCCCGTGGATATGCGGTGTTTTTTTCACTGCACTGGCTCGGCCTCGTCGAAACCCTCTCCACTTGAGTATGCTCCTCGCTTCTTGCCAGCCAATTAAATTAAAGAAAAGCCGCTCAATGTAGAAAATGTTATTCCTTTTGAAAGCAAAAAAAAAAAAAAAAACGTGACCTCCTATAAACGAGGAGAGCGCTTGATTGGGCTGTTCAGACAATGATGCGGGTCACCGCCCGATGCTTGCGTCGGCGGTTACGGAAATTTGACGTCAGGTGCTTGGAATACAAACAGACTGGAGCAGTTTTACGTTAGAGGGCTCCAAGTGTGTCACATCGTTAACAAATAAGCTAAGCGAAGACCTTGTGGAAATCGCGACACGGTGGGAGCTTAACAAGCTCAAATTAATCATAACAAGACCAAATTTTCCATTTTCACTTCATATCAACGATCGCCCGAACACATTCACTCCAAATCCCCTCAATTGCCACTCGATCCCAGCAGTTGATCACTGTAACTATCTTGGTGTAGAATTCGGTTGTCACCTTAAATTTTACCTTCACATAGCTAAGTTCAAGAAGAGAGAGAGAGAGAGAATGAACTTCAATGAAAAGGATGGCTCAATGGCCTAAGCAAGTTAAAGAAGAAAATGGCATATGGAATTTGCGCTCTAATGAAGCTCATCCATGCTTTTCGCTTTCTACTGTCATGTCGCTTTATTATGCTTTCGTTCACTCCCATATTAACTACAACGTTGTATCATGAGTCAACACTTGTAACAACCACGTATACTGTCATTACAAGCCATCGAAAATCGAGCAATTCGTATAATTCCATTTTCCTCACGTGACACAAGCGCGAATCAGGGCGAACAAATAACATGTTGAGCGTAACCGATATTGTTATAACCTTGCCATTTTTATTGTCAGGGCTTTAAACGACAATCTTCCAGTAAACGCTATATATCAGAGACATCTCTTTTTAATACTAACAATACAAGATATGCAGAAAGCGTGAACTTTATTTTACCTAACGTTCGGACGAAGGCTACTGCAAACAGTCTCAGTAAAATTTTTCACCTTAACTATGTGGAACAGACAACCGTTTCCCGTTAAATTAAAGGAAGCTCACGAATTTCAGACTGAATTAAAGCGCTTCATATTGCACCCGCTGTGCTCATTACTGATCGCGGTGCAGCGGAGTTGTTGCAACAAGTAGTCACGCTGACGCATACTATACTATACAATATTAGCTCCCCCTGACATATTACGTAATTCTTCGCGTCTTCATTATCATTTTTGCGGCTTTTTTTTCCTCTCGTATTTCATTTTGCTGTTAATAAAATTTGTGCATTTGTAATTTTCACATTTTCAATATTTTGTTCACAGCCATACGTTGTATGTGCATAATTTGTATCATGACGTTTTCCAAGGTTTTATATTTTCATGCATTGCGATTGCTGCTACGGTTAAATATTTCTAGTCATCATGCACAGGAGGTCCCATTTCAGTTTCTAACTACGGGACCTCCTTCTGTACAGACATTTTTTGTAACTCATTATTGATATCAATAAACTGATTCTGATTCTGAAAAAAAAGAAAGATATACCTGGATATATCGCCTGATTGCGCGGCCAGGTTCTGGTGGTGTCGCATATTTCCCGCGGGACGCAGGGGAAAAATGTGCAGACTCGGCAAGGATACCTGTTCTCCAGGATAGCGTGATGCCCTCCTTCCATTAATTCCATCCAAATGTTGCGAATATGTTTATTGGAAAAGAAAGTAGGTAATAATAAAGTTTATGGAGACGCAGTCTTCGGAAGCATTTCTGTAGGAATCTATAGAAAAGCCTCTCGGAATACGCCTCCCATCAAGTGAGCAGCTTCAAATATCTACTGCATACAGTCGCATCCGGTCGTTAATTTTTGTCTCCCACCTCTCTCGTGGGGCTTCAGGTTGTTCTCGAATGAGCCCACCTTGCACGGCGGAGCTTGGCCACTTCCGCCGGAAAGCGGCCGGCAAGTGGCCGGCATAAGAGGCCCATTTTATTTAATCGTTAAATCTGCCTCGTCAGCACGCATCCGCGCTTGGCGCTTGAGTTGATAGCAAAAGCGGCCAAACCATTTCAATGTGTACTTTTTTTAGCGTGGAATTGGGGTGGGAGAAGTTATACGAGGGCGTCCGTAATTAAATGCATTTTGTTTTTTTTTGTTTTTAATTTTTTCCCCGTCTTTTTTTTTTTTGTCGCGGGCGTAGTTTTTTATTTCATGCGCAGTATTTTGCGAACAACAGTTTGTTAGGGGAATTGTGGGTAATGTCTTTTGATACTTTTCATAGACCTTTGAGCCCTGGTAGTGCTGAAATTCCCATGTGCAATATATTTACTTTCGCATCGCGTTAGTGCCCGCAGCTTACAACAACCGGCGTCTAGCAGGGCACTAGAAAGGGGCATGACAGATACATACTCGCGAATAATGAACTACATTTCGATACCACGAGTTAATAACTACTTTGAATAATAAGCATGTCAGCGTTCTACTGGACTATTCCGACGGGAAACATGCACCATTTTTCCTCGCCGCTCGCTTATAGAACGAGTCCTATATAAAGAGTAGCCATGGGTGTCATTTTATGGAGTGAACTACAGTGTCAGATGATGGTCGATATGAATGCAGTAGGTTTCGAATGCACAGGGCAATGGAGAAAAATAACGCGTGACGGTGGGTGATATTGTAACGCGTAGATTACTTTTTTTTATCCGGTGACGGTTTTATTGCGATAGCAATTCTACGGACACTCCAAGCGGATTTCTGCCATCGTCGTCGTCGTTGCCATCGCCGTGAGGTTCCGTATAATCTCCAACGGCGACAAAATCGTCGCCGCACACCGTATGCTGTATGGGCTAGGGAGGTACATACAGCGCGCCAGGGACGCGCGCTTTCACGAAGAGCAAACGCACGGCGGAGAGCAAACGCGACATCTCCGTCGCTCAAAAGGCCGTGGGGGGATGGAAACGAGGGAATGGGGGGTGCCGTTGTGCTTCGGAATCAACTGTGCATTTAGCGACCCCGCACAAGGGGATCTGGAGATTCAATCTCGCGAGCGAAAGGAGGATAGTGGGAAGGCAGCGCGAGAGGGAGGGGGTGCGGCTTCTACTCTGCCAACTGCGCACTTGTACTTTGCACTGCTGCGAGCGGTCGCGCACCGTATCTTGAAAGCGATCTGCACACAGCTCCTATTTTTGTATGCGCTGTGCTCTCGCCGCTCAGTTTCCGTTGAAGCGATAGACCGCACGAACCTTCGCTCGCTGCTGCAAGCTAGCGCGCTTGCTCACGCCAGCGTTTTGACAGCGGTTGTATGCGGTCATCGAATGTGATCTATTCATGTTTGCTTGTGCGCGCTGACACCATGCTTGTTAGTTCAGTTATAAGCGAATGTGTAAAAGCTTACAGAGCTGATAAAACTACTATCCTTACTACGCATAGCACTCTACTAATTTGCTATCGCAATTGATGCTTCGCCTTTCGGACGAAACTGCGACTTTTCTTTCACTAGGTTATTTATCACTGTTATCAAATATCGTTCGATGCAAGACGTGCCTACTGTATCCGAAAGTTGTTAAATGTTGTCGCGGATTCTGTAGTGACGGGGTATATAATAGTGTCGTGTAGGAGACATCGTATAGAGGACGCACGAATCTATGCCTCCACTCAATTTTGACTAACCCGCCGCAATGGGAACATACACCTTCCAGTCAGTAGTGTGTAGTTTGCAATTTATGTAGTGGCGGCTACACAAGTTTTCTACAAGTTACTGAATCCCTGCATGCACTGGATGCATATGGTATCGTGGGGCAAGATACATTTTTTATTTTTCGCGACTTTGCTTCTTTGTTTAGTTTTAGATGCGAAGCAGCTTATGGCGGGGCTTTGTCCGTCCCTCCCGCGGCATCCCACACCCACACAGTGCATGCGCGCCCCCTCCCCCTCTTCTCTCCTACGCTTCCCCTTTCTCTCCTCTAGGAATCCTCTACGGAGCGGCACCCGCGTCCCACACCCCCACAGCGCATGCGCGTCCCCTCCCGCTCTCTCTCCTCTCCTATGCTCCCCCTTTCTCTCCTCTAGGAATCCGGAGGGGCGCGCACGACAGGTGGTGCGACAGCTGCATACTCCGTTGGGGGCACTACGGTAGTTCCGCGGTATGAAAATGACGGAGCGCGCGCGCCTCATTCTCTCTCCTGTGCAGCGCCGCGATGAGCGCTAGGGCCGCTGCCGCGAAACCATCTCCCGCTCAAGCTAACCATCTCCCCGCTGCTTCGCATCCACACATGGTTCCCTTTAGCGAGAGATGGAGTAATTTTTTCCCTCTGCCTCCGTGTGTGAACCCAAACAGACAACAATAAAACAATAAGTATAATACCTGTTCGCGTTTATAATCATTGACCATGCTATAAAAATTGTTCAAGTCCATAACGACTGAACGATGTCCCGCTACGAAAGCGTTAAAGAAATCAAATCGCGTGATCAGGAAAGAAAGTTAAGGGATTAGTTATGCATTTATTCGCCTCTTGCGAATTCTGGGATTTTACGTGCCAAAAACCACGATTTGATTATGAGGCACGCGTATTGGGAGACTCCGGAATAACTTTTGCCACCTGTGGTTCTTAAACGTGCACACGAGCGTTCTTGCATTTCGCCGTTCGAAATTTGCCGGGGAGTTGATTCCGCGACCTCGCGCTTAGCAACGCAACGCCACAGCGACTAACCACAACAGCGGGCAACCGATCTTAAGAATGTATAAACGCACGTCCTCCACTGAGCAGGCGCATGTACACTAAGAGTACGTGTGAAAAGAAGTGTTGCGCTTTCTACTCAAACTTCTGCGAGAGATTGGATTGATTGACCGATGGTAATATATTTATGGCATGTAAAGAGGCGCTCAGGTGAAGAATTTGTTGGCCAAGTCTGCGAGGCTAACACTGCCTATGCAGCGTCATCACCACCATCGCCACCACCACCACCACCACCACGGCGGCGTGCTCGCGTGGATTTGACTACAACCACCAATCTTCATTTGAGGGTGGTAAGATCAGTGGCTCTAATTCATAATAATGGACCATGCGAGCTATCGAAGTGACAACGTTAATATGAATGTTCGGTCTATAACAAGCGTGTTTAGTGCGAGAGTGGTAACATGGTTGATGTGAAACTTGGTGGGGAACCGACCACTGGCCGAAAGTTAGACAACGCACGTGTGGTTATTACAAAATAATGAATAAAACATTTAGTTGGAGTAAAAAAACACATATTAAATTTAGGGGTTCTACGGGCGAAAACTACGATCTGATTTGAGGCACGCTATAGTGGAGGACTCCGGATTAATTTGGACCACCTGCCACTAAACCTTTGCAGCGTTGAGGAAGTGCATGCAGAGAGCATCAGTAGTAGCAACGAAACGGACTAGTTCTGTGTTTCGAGACGATCTTAAAATCAAATAAAATTCTGTGGTTTTACGTGCAAAAACTACGATATAAATATGAGGCACACCATAGTGGATGGCTCCGGATTAACTTTGACCACCTGGGGTTCTTTACCGCGCACCTCAAGCTAAGTACACGAGCGTTCTTGCATTGCACCATCAATGAAATGCGGCCGTCAAGACCGGGATTCGATTTGGAGAAGGAATGACTCCATGACCTGGATGGAGTATGGCGGTTGTTGGACGGCGTTAAAAATAAAGAAGGGTGCCGTAGTAACGTTATATGTGACTTAAGTCGAATAAGAATTGCGCTTACGTTTCGAGTGGCAAACATACTTATTACTATGGTATTGCTTGCAGTCTTGTTCAATTTCTCAGTGTGTGACTAATGCGCTTCATCTGCATGTGCCACATTTTGACGAATCAACATCAACTTTGTTCGTGCGCACCTATGGTCTATTTTGCGTAACTATGCGTGTATCCGTGGGTCACACCTTTGTTGAGCTGAGATGGACACAGCCCGTCTGCCGGGTAAGGCGACATCAGCGGCGGCCGTACGTTTCGTGAGAGCGGATCATCCCGCAGATCGAGCGACCCTGACATCGGGGACACTCGCGCGGCTCAATAAGAAGCTAGGAGCCTTCCAACGGCGAATTCTAACGTGCGATCAGCTCCACAAAGGTAAAGAGAATGAACAAACCCGGCTCCAAGAGAATGAAAAGAATAGTTACAATATACTGCTCCAGTTGTGCTATTAATATCTGGGATTCGCTAAACGTGGTAATTTGCGCACTGTGCAGCCTAATATCAATGATAGCGCCCCAGGTGAGCGTGGCCTGCACTAGACTAGATGTGGCAGGCCCGGTGTGGACAGCGCCACGTGCCGGCCATCTGCGCTAATTAGGAGATAAAGAGAGAGAGAGAAAGAGAGGGGAGGGGGTAGAAAGGGCGGCTAGCCAGTGTAGACCGGCTGGCTACTTTATGCTAGGATACGGGGGTAATGGAAATGAGAGATGATAGAGAGACGAGTTCAAAAAAAAATTGTACATGATTGCGATGGGGCGCGCGACACTTCTCAAACTCTGTCACTAAGTCCCCTTGCCACGAGAAAGCGCTACAATGCTTTCAACGCCTTCTGTGCTGAAGACGCTCTCGACCAGTGTCCGAGGGTTTTAATTTCCGACAAAGGCCGACTGTCCAGTCTGTCTAATGTGGTTCAAAGTTATCTCCTAGACGCATTGAAACGAGGTCATTGAATGGCGGCATTACGAAGTAGTGCTCAACTTTTGAACACTGATGATAAGAGCAAGTTTCATCGGGCTCTTTTATTAAACGAAAGTGCCTGATACATGTAGGACCAGAAAGGTGGCGGTACTTTTACAAGCACTCAGTGCGGGCTGCATGCCCCATCGATGGCGCTGCAGTTTCCAGCCAACGCGACGACAAGAGTTAAGGTGATGCGGCGCACGCTGACGCTCGTTTGCAGCGGAGGCATACGTTGATCTTAAGGAAATAGAAGTCTTAAATTTCTGGTGTTCTTTTATCTCTTGTATTTACCGCACGTCCTTGGCAGTGAAACACTATTTTTTTTTTTAGTAGTGGCGTATAGAAGTGACAAGAAATCTCGAGCCATTATCGCTTTGGTATGTCGCTCCATGCATTATGCGTGTCTACGAACGGGCCGAGCAGTGGCGTTTCTATGTAAACTCGTCTGCATCAAAGTGAAACCTGTTCGCTGGTCGTCTCAATGCCCAGCTCACGAAGATAATACAGTGTGCTCTACGCTATACATTGTATCACTTGGAGACAGAATTCACGTCGTCGCTTGAATCTATCAATCCATTCGCTCTTCCTATCGGCCAACCCTTAGTTGCAGAGACCAAGTTTGAGGAGTATTCTGCACGGATACATGAAAGTCCACTTCTCTTAGGGAGCAGCGACAACGATCGCATTCCAAGTAGAATGGAAAATAATGCATGCGGCACCAACCGCGCTCATGTTGCAAGGCTACCTTCTCGTTGTTTTATCCTTCCCTGCTCCATCCTCTTTTGTTGATGACTGTCGCCACACTTCTCGCCACCAATTTTACAGTGATCAATGCATGTATAGCGCAATATAAATGATTACGGTGTTAGTTAATGACTTATTTCCTCTTATATCATCAAATACATAGATATTCAAGGTGCGCGGTTCTCAGCGCCAACAGCGTGAAAGGCGGTGCTATTGAGCACGTGGCTAAATGGGCAAACCGCTACCTCAATAATCAAGAAGTTACCTCGTTCTTCTTTTTATCAGAGCTCTGCGGCAACTGCAAAAACGACGAAACGCCAATATAAGTTTACCGATGTTTTGGAAAAGAAGAGTATACAGTAAGTGCATGGACTCTACCAGTGCTAACCTACGGAGCAGAGTCTCGAAGCACAACAAAAAACTTGAGAAGCTAAGGAGCGTGTAAAGAGTGACGGAACGTAGAATGACGTGTAGCTGATATGGTAAGTAATCATTAATAGGAAGAAATGTTACTTGTTATGCGCGGCGGCCTCATTTCGATGGAGGTGAAATGCAAAAACACCCATGTATCGTGCGCTAGGTGCACGTTTAAGAACCCCAAATGGTCACAATAATCCGGAGCCTCCCCCCCCCCCTCCCCTATACGGCGTGTCTCATAATAATGTCGTGTTTTTCGCACGTAAAACACGAGAATGTCATTTGTTATTTAATTTTGGTCTTCGGTATCTGTGATAGATAGGAACTTTGGTCGCTGATATAGGCCCGACTAGCTCAATATCTTCACCAAGAAAATCTTCAAGAAAAAAAACGAAAAGAGAAGAACTAACATAGCCCTATCGAAAACGTCTACTGATCATGGAGGAAGACAGTGAAAATGAAGCGAAGCTTATTATAGTTAGCGAGGTAGCAGCAGTCGCGGATGATGTGTGCACGGCGTCGGCGCCTCTGGCTGTTAGCGCTATGTGTAATGAGGCCAAAGGCGATGTATGACGCTTGTTGATGCAACAGTGGCGATGGAGGCAAAAAACTTTCATATAAGAACTGGGTTATGAGAGACGCTCGAGCGCCTAATTCCAGATAAATTTCAGCAACGTGTCGACCTTCAACATGAGTCGGAAGCTCATTATGCAAATATTTATTTTTTGCATTACGCTATTATCGTAGTGCAGCCGCTGCAGCCGAGAACAGAACTGTACTATGCAGGATAAATTATGTGCCCAGAATGCTGAGGCGCTGTTCAATTATTCTCTTGCCAGGAGTAAGCATACCAAGTAAGCGCACACGTTTTTTTTTGTTTTTTTTTTTGTAATACACCTACCTGTTTGTACAAATTGTTAAGTGTACTTGTGTTATGCGTTCTATGACTGATTACTTATCAAATTATTGTTGTTCGCTATCTCCCCCCAACCCTTCGTTTAATGATTTGCAAGGTCCTTAATATATACGAGTAAATAAATCAAATAAATAAGATGTATACTAGTGGTCTACCGAACGTATTCGCAACAGTTTTTCAAGGCATTTACCACGCAAAGTGCGTATCATCTGCCGCCGTCGACAATGTTATGTAAGACTTTCTGAACTTGGTTCGGACAGCTTATGCAACCGTGCGTAAAATTCAGCTGAACCATGGCAACGAGAAAAGTAAATACGCAAGCTTACACACGTTCTGTCGGCGATGCATCAGCGTTGGTTCAAATGCCTTAAATAGCAACGTGCTCTCGCGGTTCCACCAGGAACCGACAAAAACTGAGATCCCACAACCTGCTGCAAAAGTGTCGAAAACTACTGACACCTCTCAAGTTCACTTCGGCAGCGATTCCGTTGTGTCGGCGCCTTTAGCATATTATGCACATGAAGGTAGCTGGAGTGGTATGCCTTGGCCAACTTTGATCTCTGTTATGGAAATTTCTTCTTGCATACCAAAAAACCTTGAAAGGAATCGTCACTCGAATTTTCTTGCATTTTAATGCACTGACTCACGTTGCCATACAGCTCTAAATTATTTGGCTGAATTATTCGGTCGATTCCTCTATATATGGAGCGAAAAAGCTGAGTTGCTATATATATAGTGCCGTCTTTTGAAGTCACCGTCAGCTGCGCGAGCGTTTCGGGAATATGACTGAGGTGCAGCACATAACAATTTCTTCTAATACAAATATGAAGGTTCAATCGTACCCACCGAAACAATATAAAAAGTATTCGAATGAGAAGTATTTAATGAGTAATTATAGGGCTGCAAAACTGACACGACCCATAACTGCAAAACAGGAACAATAACAAAGTGCTCCATTTTCTTATTATTCATATTTTGGTGCATGTGGGAAAACATACATGTATATATAAGGAAGCGAATTCACTCTAATTTTTGTTGCTGAATAATGAAGCTACCTTGTGTACGTCCAGAAAAAAATCATAAGCAACCGCAATATAACACGCAGCCAATATATTTATCAAGTATGGTGTTAACGCAGATCCCCGTAGCACTGTGTCATTCACATAAGTAAGCTTGCCCGTATACATGCTGAAGCGATCTAAAGTAGAACATTGGACCATTGGACTAGTGTCGCGCACCGCGCTACGAAGACGCTCTTAAGTTTCCTGCGACGCACTGGTCTCAACGAGATCCTTCAATTAGTTTTAAATCTGGTGTGTTGCGGTGTGTTTAGCATACGTAATGAATTGCGGTGTGCCCTGTGCATATCGTTTCATTTGCGATCATTTTCATCACGAGTAGTGTGCAAGGTGTTCCGCCAGTAGGCTTTTCTGAGCCACCTCTCTCTCTCTTAAGAAGACGTGAGCAGTAGAAACTCGGATAGGAAGGGAAGAATAGCGTAACTGCATCTGCAGCGTCTACGTGGGAGCCATTTTCTCCCACATTAAGGGTAAACATCTACACGTAGAGCACCTGTCATGTGTCCTAACAGCTTCACTATTAGCGCTTTGATTTCATCTGTAACGAAAGCGACGTATTTAACAACCAATAGCTTTTCTGGGCCGAATACTAGGTGCCCCAACCAAGAACAGAAAGAAGTAGCGCGTGGTATCGAACCCGTAAGTCAATCGTTCACTTCGTATGGTTGTGGGCTTAATCGGTCACAGTGCGGAACTTTAAAAGATTAGTCTATAAAATTTGCCGCAAAAATATACAAAGAAAAATATTGAAAAATCTCACGAACTCCACGTGATATCACGTGAGAGAGATGCAATATTATACCATTATGGGATTCTGCCAATCGATATTATCCCACCAGACATTCGCATTGAATGAACTTGGAAACTACGAAATGCAAATACTACAAGGACTACTAAGCACTTACCGTATGTGTATGCTGAATGTGGTCCAACGCAAATGCGATCTCGTATGCATCTTAAAAGTAACTCACCGGCATGCGTTCTAATAGAGTTGCTGTGACATTTCTGATAGTGGTGTCACCTATGCGGAAGCCAAAGTCATACTACAGCAGCCGTATTTCAGAATGTGACGACTGATTTCGGCGAAAGCACATGAATAAGTCGAAAGTAATAATATTACACTTTCTCATATAAAAGAAGACACCAAGTGATATGCAGTAATCACGCTAGAAATATTGAGTCAGAGACGTTTAGTTTTAAGGACCTACTAAGTCGATGATATTATTCGGACAGGCAAATATACCATTTGCCATGTTTTACGAGAATCTAACTAAATTCCAAACACACACACAGAAAAAACGAAGAAAAAAAGGAAAGAAAAACGAATGTGAGAAGAAAACACAAACATTCCTCATGAGTGATGACAAATGCACTACGACATTGACCGCAAAACTGATGGGATGAGACGTTAACAGCATACTTTTTCTTAAGAGTTGTAAAATGTTTCGATTAGTCGGCGTCTCTTTTTTTTTTTTTGGGGGGGGGGGGGGGGGGGCGGAGCACACTGCTTTCTGAATTAGAAGGCCGCCTATCGTAGCGATTCTTTCATTTTCTCGTCATTATTGACTCACACTAAGCAGCACCCTTGCTATCGCCCGTATTGGCCACTCGGTGCCACGGATGATAAAAAAACCGAACTGGTAGGAAAGAATACTTATAAGTACACGCCGATGTTTTCGATGTACCCACTTAGGCGCACATACTTGGAAGCCAACATATCTTCCAGTTTGTACGTTGCTGGCTGGAGGAGAAAAAACAGTGCAGCTCAACGAAACCAAAAGAAATGCACAAAGCGAAGCCTCGACAAGAATGAAAACCTAGCGTTAAATAAACTTGAGTCGGTATAATGTAATGATTATATTCCACTGTCTATTCCTTTTCGTGCTTCGTCAGTGGTCACAGCGGCGCTTCACACTTGTTATCACTGGGATCGTCCAGAAGTGAATGGGGAATGATAAGAGAGGAATAAAATAGAGCGAAAGGAATTCTTACGGTCTACCAGCCTTGTATGAGAGAGTGAGTGTTGGTATATCGGCAGCGGCCAGCATCCATATATAGCTGGCATTTCCAAGCATATTTCAGGAGGAATAAAAAAAACATCCAGTTCTAACGCAAAATTTGGAATCCATGAGAATTTAAGCTTTCGTGAGGTGGTTAATTAAGTGCTATAAAGCTGTTCATCTTCTCCTACGCGTTTTGCAGCATATCGGTTATGTGAGTGCCCGGCAAATCCGCGAGACGCAGAAACCCTCACCACGCAACCCGCGGGATTCACACGACCGCGGATTACACTGCCTCCGGGATTGGCTGAGATTACTATTACGCTATCTCCAGGAGCGGTCCACCATAATCGGCGAAAAGCCGACCGAGCAGAAACACCAAACCCCGGTAAAGAAAGCATAGAAAGTTTTGCTGTAATGGAAGAATAATACTTGTTACACTGATGATATTTAGGTATCGTTTGTGGTCGTACTGCGTAATTATGAAGAGAACAGAACCGGTAACCGCCATATCAGTAGTGGTAGTACAGATGGGACCACATAAAAGCAAATTTGTAATATGAGTGCTGTCCTTTGTGCAAACAAATCAGCAACACAGCAGCATGAAGCAGCTAGGGTCAGCAAAGTCCGGGTGATTTCCCCTAGAAAGCTTTGCACAAACAAAAGCTGCGTGGTGCGCTGCCAACTACAGAAGACTAGGATTGTAACCGGCGAAGTATGCGGTAAGGTTGATTGGCTCGTTACACTTATCACTTTATTTTTCTGCAAGTATCTGCAGCTATTGATAGGCCGCGACAGCTGGAAATAAAGTTTGCGATTAGTATGTGGAACGCTTTGTTCAGCCTTAATAAGCTATTTTAACTTTAGCGTGTCGGAATAGTTCACTCTATATTACGTGCTCGATTTCGTTACGCTATATAGTGACCCCTGGGTGCAGCACGCACACAGACACGTGCAAACAGTTTAGCAGGGACACGGAAAGAAGCATTAGACGCGCCACGTGCACAACGCGGCGTAAGGCTCAAACACTGTTCCGGAACTGCATGATAAACCTCTTTAGCTTTCATCCACAGACAAAGGCACACATGAAATTACGTGACAAAATAAAAAAAAATTATCGCTGTTAATGCATGTTCCTTTATGGCAGTATTCGAAAATCTCAGCCACCTGTTTAATCGAAGCCACCTTGTATAGGTTTTGATTATAGAGGCCTCATAGCGTCTTGCTACCCTCTCCCCCCCCCCCCACACACACACACAAACATTTGCAGGCAATGTATATGCCAGCACATCCGTGCTGCCGACAATGCCACAGCGCCACGAGGCCATTCTGCGAGAAAGGCGGGAGGAGAGCGGCGGTTCGTGACTGAGTGCCAGATTCACGCCTGGTGTCGGCCTGACGCACAGCAGTTACCGAAACATAGGCCTGTATAGGTGGTGGCTACATCTGTGGAATGGTCACTTTACGACCGATTACGACGCACAGCGACAGGGTCGTGCTCAATACGACGGGTCTGGTTATATCCGTGAGCACGAGTGTTCCACCGGTCAAAACATGCCGGCATCATGAACGCGTACGTTTTGCGCAAACGACATGGGAGGCAACAGTCCGCAGAAAGACCCACGCATTTCGACGCTTCTAAAATCGGTAATGGCAAGGCGTCGCTCACAGCTCACAGGGCACACACTACAGATGAAGGCCGCAGGTTTCGTGCGTGGCGGAAGAATATATCCACTCGTGATCGAGCTGTTACACCGTAGTCTTCTGTCGGTATACATGTCAGCGTATAGTAGGGTACCTGTCAGCGCCTATGCAAAAAAGAGAGAGGAAGGAAAAGTAACAAGGCATACCGGACGCGCGTCTGCTTTACTACACGACATTGGGGTAAGGTGATAAAGGGAACAAACAGGAAGAATGAAGAGGGAGAAATAGAGGCACTAATTGTGCGTACGCGCCGGGCTGCCAATTATCCCTACAGTCGGTCACTGAGGCGAACGGATACAAGAACTTGTAAAAATGTCTGCGTTGCTTTGTAGGTTTGCGGCGCGAGAATTCATGAGTCCATGATCCGAGAATCTTCGTCACTGAATATGGTCTAGAATTCATCCTGTTTAACACAATCTTAAAATGGTCGCGCTCGCATAGCTACCAGAACAAAAGCATATGGCCTGTTCGATTGTCTCTTCAGAGCAGAACGAGTCACACATTGGTCTGTCTGCCATTCCAATGAGGCCATTATAGCTTCCGCAAAAGCCTCCCCAAGCCCGAGTGGGCTCAGTGTAATTTTATCGTAGTGAAGAACGTGCGATAGCCGTTGCAGCTTCAACGACGGGTCAGGCCTGTGAAGACAACAGCTCGGGACACTGTTTTTTTTCAACAACGGGTTTTTTTTTCGGGACGCATGCGTTGGGGTAAACGAATATACATTGCAGTGTCTGTTCTCGAAAAGTATGGTAACTATTCGGGTTCTATTATGCGCTGCCCGGGCTGCATCATCAACGTCATTACAGATGTTGCCATTATACAGGATGTCCCAGCTATCACGCAGCACGATTTAAAAAAAAAGAAGAAAGGTGTTACGTGAAGCAAACGTATAGTGCGTATTGTTTCCAGTACAGTGGAGTAGCCTCCAATAATTTTTTCGTTACTGAGATTTAATTAGGTAATTGTAATTAATTATATAACTCGAGAAGTACTGTCCTAATTATCAAAGT
Organism: Dermacentor silvarum; assembly: GCF_013339745.2. Taxonomy (NCBI): domain Eukaryota; kingdom Metazoa; phylum Arthropoda; class Arachnida; order Ixodida; family Ixodidae; genus Dermacentor; species Dermacentor silvarum. Next base: position 186,090,230 of record NC_051154.1, on the reverse strand, counting down.
GTCAATGAGAAGATTGTAGAGCAAGATGAAAAACTCCCGATACAGCTTTCTGTTGCTTAATACCTGCTACATAAATCTGTTTTTCCGAGCGTGAAATACACGCAGAATTGCCGCGCGACTGGCCGCTCGAGGCATTTTGCGTGTATTCGCAGGCTTCTTTAACGCTCAGAAAAACACATTTATGTAGCACGTATTCAGCAACAGAAAGCTGTATCGGGGGTTTTTCATGTTGCTCTACAATGTTCTCATTGACACTTTGATAATTAGGACAGTACTTCTCGAGTTTGATAATAATTTACAATTACCTAATTAAATCTCTGTAACCAAAATATTACTGGCGGCTACTGCACTGTACTGGAAACAATACGCACTAGGTTTGCTTCGCGTAACGCCTACCTCTTTTTTTTTTTAAATCGTGCTGCGTGATAGCTGGGACACCCTGTATAGTATCTTGGCCGTCATTGGAAGATGTCGTGTCCATTATACAGTGAGCTTGATGGCGAACTTCTTTTATCTCGGATACCAATCACTCATAAGTCCCTCGTCGTATTGTATACGCAAAGAACACGAGCAACTTTCAAAACTGTGCTTGCGAGAATAACAGCAGCGACAAGTTCAACTGCCGTAGACATCGTCATATGCCCCGGGGCGCCTTGAAAGTTAATTTGAGAACTATGATTGCAGCTGACAAAGACACATCTTAATCTGATGGAGGAAAGAAATCCATCGCTCTAAATGGGCATGCTCTCTTCATAGGCCTCGTTCAATAATAATAGCATTGCAATCTGTTGAATGGAAAGCCTTCTTTGCAACTTCTGGAGTCCTGCGGCGTACTTACGGCGGTCGTAGACAACACAAGGGTGACAGTGGTGTTGCTGTTGGTGTACAATTCCACAGAAGGAAACCTTGATTAGTCCCGAAAAATTCTGACAGTGCATCTCGATGGCTCTGCGCAGCCAAACCAGTCCTATAATGATTGAAAACTTGATAGATATGCCGAATGTGTGCTCTGAGGTTTCAACTGTGACATACGGTGTGATAGAATGGGTCTACAGCGATTAAAGTACGATGTGCAAACTTACCAGCGGAGCTAGTAGAATGACATTTATTTAGGAGTTTCGTTAACGTATTCAAACTGTTACCTTTTTAAGGAGTTCCGTTAACGTATTGAAACTGTTAACTTTTTAACGCTGTTCGCAGAGTTGAATCACAGGAACCTAGACCACTGCCTAGACGGAAGAGGTACTACCGACCAAAAAAGTTTACGGACCATGGGATCTCAGAAAACGCTAAATATCCAAGGAGCCTTTAAAAGTACCCAGTAAAACCGTACATCACAATTTTGTTCGCATATACCAGTAGAGGCCGGAAATGGGAATACCAGGCTGCGTTTTGAGGCAGCGGAGATATTCAGCTTCTTGTCAGATCACTTGGCCCGTAAAATTTGTGATCGATAGTACCATTTCATGCGGCTATGAGCTGTTTCTGTTGTATGGATGTTCATATTTGCTGTGAACTTTTGCAGTTAAGGACACACACACACACACACACACACACACACACACACACACACACACACACACACACACACACACACACACACACACACACACACACACACACACACACACACACACACACACACACACACACACACACACACACACACACCACACACACACACACACACACACACACCCACACACACACACACACACACACACACACACACACACACACACACACACACACACACACACACACACACACACACACACACACACACACGCGCGCACGCACGCACGCACGCACGCACGCACGCACGCACACACACACACACACACACACACACACACACACACATTCTTTCTACTAGCCTAATGTCAACATTTACAAACCGCGAAAAAAGCCATAAAGAAAGGCCCTTGCATTTTCGTGAACACGAGCAAAGGTAGTAGCCCTGACGTGATCTCTCATATGGCGAAGTATCTTAGGCAGGAAAAATAACCATTACGCGTGTTCTGGTACGAAGAAAGAAATCATATTGCATTTCACACCGCGTTCTCCTATTCAGTATCATGAGAAATGACAAAATGGGGAACCCCATATAAAATTGTTTGCTGAAAGTCTCATTAATATGCAATGCAATGGTTAGCAAACCTACACTCTAAGAAAAAAAGGACGAAATGGGGTATCGAGGTAAGTCCTTTTGGGGAGTAACTGACTTGCCACAACCATTCGTCCTTTTGGGAAGTAACTGCGAGGGGATGAACGGTTACTCCCCATGCGGTTACTCCATCAAGGGGACTAACAGTTGCTCTTTTCCGATGCCCCTCAAGGGAGTAACGGTCATTTTTTCCGATGCTCCGCAAGGATGCAATTGACGAAATTAGCCATTTACACGCTGATAAGAAAAAAAAAGGCTATTGAGGGGACAAAAAAAAAAAAACGCTTAGGCAGCAGGATTCAAACTGACGTCCTCTGGCTCACAAGTCGGGTACCCTAACCACTGTACCACGGCAGCTCGCTTGACGAGACAGGATACTGACACGAGGTTACGGATCGAAACGCAGATGTGGCAATGCAAGAGACTCGGCATTTTGTCTATGCTATGCGGGGAGAGTCTAACGCTGTGTGTACTTGCAACCATGCGACTGCATAAAGAAAGTTGCCCGATTACGCGATGAGACATTACGCGGTGTACGGCATACGTGTAGCGAGCGTATACGGGGCACGCAAGACGACAGAGAAGGCGAACTTATCTGTCACTTAGCGTGCCCAGTTTGAGCTACATATCGCTTCACTTAAGTTCGTAATTTCCTTGGAACGGTTGCAACTTAGGTACTATTGACCAAGAACATGTGGCAGTCCATGAATTCAAGTCCATGAATGTGTATCGTTCACTTCTGGCTTGCACATGACTTCCATGTGTCTTCACACTCCACATTTTAAATTTCACACAATTTTCTCAAGAAGAGACAAAGTTCTGCTTCGCATGTAGTTCAATAGACAGTGCACGGACTTCAAAATATTCACGATTTATAGAGAATACGGTTTTCGGCGCACCACTCCACGACACGGACGAAAACAGCGAAATGTTTGGGGAGTAACTGTTGCCGTTCGTCCTGCCGTTGCTCTCTTTTCGACCAGGGACTAAACACTTACTCCCCAAAATTTGCACACGACACGCACACTCCTGCAGTTAGTCCTTTGAGGGACGAAAGCGCCATTTTTACGACTAACAGCCCAGTTACTCCCGTTTTCCCCGGGATTTTTCTTAGAGTGTACCAGAAATTGTGGTTACATTGTGATGCGTTTTTGTGATGAGTGCTTCATAACATTCTGCACGTATTTCGCCACCGCGTTTCTCGTGCATTTTTGGTTACTGCATTTCTGGTGCATTCTTGATTACCGCGTTTCGGAGACGCTTAGAACAACTAAACGCAGTAGTTACGGCATAAACCGATAGATGTCGCTAAAAATAGAAGAACGAAAAAGCCCGCCTTGAAGTTTTCGATCGTTTTCTGTTAAGAGGTGACGCAAGGTACACGCCTAAGAGTTACTAATTCAACTTCAGATGCTAAAGCACCGTCATGTGAAAATGTAAAGTGAAGTTCTCTGGCACAGCCTCCATACATCTGGGTGGGATTTGAGTGGCCGGTGCTGCACAAAGAATAGTAACTGCCGCACAGAGGCCCTTGAAGATAACGCCTCCACATTGAGGGAACATGCAGGCGCGCGAGGCCATGGATCCGCGCTGCATCCTGCGAGCTTAGTCCGAAGCAGCCATGGAAACGCAGCTCGCTCTGGCGCTGCAGGCAAAAGTCAATGATGGAACATTCCGGAGCGTGCCTATGTCGTGGGGCGGAACAAAAAAGCAACGAACGTCCTGAGTAGTTACAGGCGTGCTCTTGGGAACAAGAGCACGTTGCTGCCACCTCCACCTTCTTAGTATACAGTGTCTAGTAAACCTCCAGAAAAACGGCGCCCGTTTGCACGGCTTTCGAGTTTCCTTCCCATGGGCGGAGCATGCCCAAGCATGCCTGATGATAACGAGTACGCACTGAAGACTGGCTTGCTTCGTGCGGGGAATGAGGCATGCAACGCCTGGGCTCCTGCTTCGAGTACATGCAGCGTTGATTTGTTGCAGTACTTTTGGGGCGTGTGTGTAGAAATGGAACGATTAATAGTCTAACTCGTTGTTTTAACTATACTGATCAGAATGATGCAAAATAATTATGAAAGTACGCAGAAGTTGGAAGTGCAGTTACAAAGGTCTTCCGTTCTGAAGACTCGAAATACGACCTTTCAAAGGAATTGGCCAAACGCCACATTTTATGCTCTATGCTCCTAAGAGCGAGGCTGCACTTGCAGGGAACGGTGAACGTGTGCGCCGCTTAATCACCAGTTACACCCAAGGAAAATGTGCATACCAGGTGTTTTAGCGATGACTTGTCTTCAATTCTTAAAAATAGGTGATTCGAGGTAAAATGAGAATTTTCACTCGACAGTTTTCATGGCCGTGGCAGACACAGAAATTTGTTCGATAATCTGCAATAAGAATAGTAACTATTCACTCAGTACCAAGTAGCATTTAATTTAGTTGCTTCAGTGCAACTGTAACAATAGCTGAACGGAAACCGGTCTGTGTTCAAGGTACGCCCGCTTCTTATGAGTCTTCAGAATACTACGACTATCGAGATATTCGTCCCAAAAATCTGTCAGGAAATATGTTGGTGTTCTAGTCTTGTAACGCAGAGCGTATAAGGAAGGCTTTCTGCAAAGGTAATGAGCAGAACGCACCTCGAAACTGGCACCAGTTTTAGAATTCCTACCTAGCCATGCTTCAAGACGTGCTCAGACAAGCTTTGAGCACTACCCGGATTCAGTTATTTAATCGCGACACGTGCGGTAAGTTTGAGAGCTAAAAAAGGTTAATCAGTAAACTTTTAGGAAATAAGCAGCTTATTGCCGATCTTTTTGTTTTCTTTTTCGCTTGGGTTGCCGCGCGGCATGACGTCATACTGGAGCTAAATATGAGAAGCATGCAGGCCCGCTTCATAGAGGTAATGCAACAGTGACTTATAAAATGTGTTGTCCATAATCCACCTTTCATAGTCTTCAGCTTGATCACTGTTCAATTTCACGCCTTTAAGTACCCTTTCGCGAATTGTCTTTGTCCCAGAGCACGTCCAAAGTAGATGGCGCGCATCCGCTGCAGAGCGCACTAGGACACTGGACAGACAATGTATTCGTATGGTTGACCGCAAGCCCAAGTAATGGCTGATCATCGCATAGTTTTTGCGCAAAGGTAAGGCTTCGGCTTCCGACACGGCGGCTGAACCGAAAAGTTCTCACGGCACGCCCTCTCGCTACGTTTCTTCACCCAAATGGGAGAGCTGCGTTAACCTACGTCTACAGCTGCCGTTGTGGCCACCCAAGCAGGCGTAACGTGATAAACGCGATTTCCCGGCGTGGTACATATTTCGTTTTGTCGCCCATCGTCGACCAGAGAAGGGCCGAACGCGGACCACCAACCATCGCAGGTCACTGTAACGCGCGTCGCCAGCGCACGCGCCACCGTGGGCCTTGCAGCCCCGACTGCGATAACATCATTTCCGCCATTCAAGACGGCGAGAAGAGTAAGCGGGGTCCAGACGGGTCGGATACTATCGCTCCTATTCGCCTTTGCATTCTTTGTCGCTTTTATTTCATTGCGCAGTTTAGAACGGTGAGCAAGGTCGGAAATTTGCGATAGATGACGGGGCACTTCAAATGTGACATAAGGGTGTCTTGTCTCTCCACAAGACTGGGTAGCACCTCAGCCGTGGGCATCTGTGGACGCTGGGGCCTCTGAGAAGGGAGCGTGCGGGGTGCAATCTGCGTTTGAGCCATTATTTGAAGGCCGCTGTGGAAAGGCTCACTGCAGGAGTGAGTGGCCCCAAGGGAGACGCCTGTTCTTATATCAGATGAAAGACTAAACCATTGACTTTCGCACGTGTCTCGGGTTTCAGCGGTGCATATTTCGCGCATGTTATACGAGAACACCGGAAGCATGCTGAATGAATGTTGCGTCTGTCTTAAAGCGTTTTGCCATGTAGAAAAGTGTGCGCGTGGTTAGATGCGTCCAAAGAAAATAGTACGAGATGGTTTCTTGGCAAAGCATCATTTTCTTTATTTGCGTGTATTTAAAGGTAGCATCCTTCTTGGTGGCGCTGGCTACTCGTCGTTTCAGGCTCCAAGATAAAGAAACGCAGCAGAGTGTCCAAGAGCACGCACAGATATGAGACACGAGTAGACCGACACGGAAAAGTGCCAAGTTTAGAGATATGCAGATCCACAATCAGGCAACCTAAACATCATTATGCGGACGAACCCATCAATTTCAGAGACTCTAAGTAGTCGCTACATAAATACAAATAAACACTCACACTGTCCCTAACATATTCGTAAACTAGACATAATAAGTAATACACGCAAGGCACTTATTCACTTCTTGTTTATTAGCTGTGAAAAATGGGAGGTTTGGCCACAGAATGAGCTAAGGAAAACAATAATTAGTCAGTATGAAGCTGCTGTAACAGAAGGCTAGGGAGGACATCGGAAAGCATTTGACGGCAGGTAGTCACTTGTCGTTGTTAAGAACAAAGGAGCCCACTATGTTGGCGTAGTTTATTGGGCCTTGCGTTGGTAAGCTATAGAGGGTGTGGGATTAAATCTTGGCCGTGGCATCGCATTTCGATGAGGACTGAATCGAAAAACGCCCACGTACCGTGCATTTTGAGAACGTTAAAGAACCCCATGGGGTCAAAATTTATCCGTAGTCCCCCACTCCGGCGTACGTCATAACCAGATCGATATTTTGGCACGTAAAACCCCTAAATTTTAAGAACACAGGAGTTGGTCACATTATGTGAACTTCAGAAAAGTTGTATGGACTTTATTTGCATTCATATGAACAAATGGACAACATTCGCGGTTGCTCCAGAAAGTAAAGTGCGAAGAAACACATGCATCCCACTGCACTTCGTCGTTTGCACTGTCAGCAATATTCTAGGCCTCACATGACAGAATGACACCATAATGCAGCGAAGCTATAGCTGTTTACTCAGATCAACACGCCTGTGCAGACGCCTATGACGCGTCTGCGTCTGCGTGTGTGTGTGTGCACGGTTGTTTTTTAACTGCTTCTTTCCTCGCACACACGTGATTTCTGGTGTTACTTTTCGTATGCACTTCCTTTGCACCTATCCCAGGACAGGGCAGCAAACCAAACAGTCTGTTGCTGTTTGCTACCCTCAATTGCCTCTTGCCTCTTGCTGTTTCGACATATCACTCGAGGCTCTCTGTGCCAAATACACATTGTCGCACCTTACGAGATACTTACAGAAGGTGTTTTAAAGAAAATAACTTTCAGACTGTGTCCCAAATAAGAGGTGTGTTGACTGGCTTGTCAGCAAAACGTTTTTTTTTTAAATCTTTGTATTACGGTAGCAATTATAGGACGCTCGAGGCGCAAGAACGCCGCCGTCGCCGCCATTGTCGTGCTGTCCCGCATGACATAGAAAAGATGTTCTAGACGTTAACACCTACAGGTCCACGTCCAAACTGCTGTGCTGTGGGGTGCAACAATGTTTACAGCAATTCTCCAGGTACGCAACTTTTTATCCGCACGGATAACGGAGAAGCAACGCTCCGAACTCTCGACCCAGCTGGTTTGTCGAAGAAAGTCAGCTACATGCTCAGTATTTTCGTTGAATTGGTTCTGAACACAAACGGCCGCATCGTGTAGTTACCTTTAATACGTTTGTCTTCCCACTCGGATGCGCTTTTTTTTTTTTTTTTTGCTCCGGAGAGGGGGCATAATGTGCACAACGTTGATGAAAGTATATTTGAATGCTAACGGCTGCTGAGTGGCAATCGGCAGTTAAAACCGCAATTTTTGGCAGCAGATATATTTCCGTTACATTAATATAACTGTTACTGACAGGCGTTAATTGCATTGCAACATTTTGGGAAAAGCAAGCACACGCTTGCGGCGTTGTGCTGACAGCGATATGGCGACATCTTGCAGGTTGCCGTTCGACTGCACATATTTTTTTAAACATTTTACGCATTAACTAGAGTTCTCATTCCAAATTATGTGCCCTTAATCCCTCTTTCATGCGCTAATTAGCACGCATGACAAATTACACCTTCTTGCGAAGTCAATTATTGTATTGAGTCCTGGGGCAGCACTTATATTATCTATCTATCACCTCTCCTAACCCTTCAAAAACAAGCTATTCGTATTATTGCTTTTGCACCTCGACAATCTCACTCACTCCCGTTCTTTCTTAACAATCGCGTACTACCTTTATCCCTATCCTATTACTATAATCTTGGTCTATTATTTTTCAAAGTTTTTCATCGCTATCTCCACCTCGATATAATTCCATCATACGTATTCGTTAATGCTAATTGCACCCGTTTTTCTGTTAAGCGCAATCTACTTTTGCCTAAAGTACGCACTAACTATGGAAAACAAACTATTATTTTTTCTGCTATATCACTATGGAACTCCCTGCCTACCAACTGAAACAATGTAACTCCCTTTCCATATTTAAATCTGACTTAAAGGACTACCTACTTGATTCAAAAAATAACTGTTCTAATTAACTTGCTATTGTCTATGAATGTATTCGTCACTTTTTCCAATTTATTGTGCTGACGTGTTATACCATGGTCTTCTTACTTTTTGTTTTGGTTGTTATGTTGTGTCGGTTTTCTTTTGCATTTTTGTACAGCTTTTATTTTTTGTAACTTGTTTTTTTTTAGTATATGATTATGCATAATATTACTGTAGTTATTTCGTCTTTCATGTGCTTATTAATTTTTCACCTATGCAGTACGTGTTTGTTTCATTTCATTACTCGATATTCAATTCATCGTAAGTCGTCCCGTCCCGCCTGCAGTTTTTACTTTGGGACCCCTTCCTGTATACTACTGTCTATGTACTAATTTACTTATCAATAAAAATGAATTGAATTGAATTGAAGTAACGACCGATGTTTTGGGACGCCTGAGGCCACGCGTTCCAAAATGACGGATGTGCTTCACCTCAATAATATTGTGTAGTAAGGTGAAGCATACTATTTCGTCAAAGGCGAACCTGGCACGTAGGGTTACAGCCAACGACGGTTGCCAAAATGCCACCCCGAACAGAAAATAAACCCAACCATAAAAACAGCTTCGCTGCAGACCAGAACATTCGCATTGTCGTCGATCCTGCTCCTTGGAATATAAAATTGTGGAACTCTTGTTTTGTCTAAGCGACATTTCCCATTCGAAAAGCAGTACTTTATCATCGTCGTCAGTATAAGATAATGTGAGTTGGTTTGGAAGATCATTCGTTTCTAGAAGGGGCACATTGACTAACGGGCATTCGGTATTCCCCAAACTGAAAGAACCTGATACCCCTGTGCACACTAGTTTTCTTAGAAAGCGTGGGTTAGCCGCCAAGTCGTTCTAGCTTTGCTTGTTTCTGCTCTGTGCTCGTCAACCTTCAAAAGCCTGGGATATGTTTCAGTGACAAAAGATTACTTAAGGACCGTCGCTGACTTGTACACGAGTTCAGCTTTACCTCGAGAACTTGCAGAACAACAGCCTGAGTGCGTTTACATTTACCCGCGACACTGGAGTGGCAGTCGCAGGGACGTACTTTAATTATTCGATTAACAAGAACCCGATGTGCATGCTGCTGCAGGTTATTTCTATTATGTATTTCTGCTTTGTCGCTGCGTAGATTCTGGTTTTACGTACGTATGTCCCTGTTATTTCGAAACCGCCTACAGCCACAATCTCCTCGACTTAGTAGAAGTGTAAACATGAGCTTTGCTTTCTTGAGGTTAGCGCGCCAAAGGACGCATACCTGTCTCACAGTTCGACTAATCTTGTAGTTATGACCTCGGACACGCTGTTTGTTGCTATAACGAGCGCCGCGCCAACCTCACACGGCTATTTTCGAATTGCCGCTGGAAGTGGAGTCGCCCTCAGATTTCCCCCAACCATTGCGTGCCACCCAGTCACGAAGGTCATGCCGTAAACAAACGCCAATGCGGCCGTGTGGTGGCACTTTCTGATAGCCGACATGATAGTCGAGAATTAAGATGGAGATCAGATAGGTAAAATGCTAGATAACGATAAGTGTAGTAAAACCTGATCAAATCATGCAGGCTATAGGGGAATATTTGTCGCCGCCCTGTTTCAAAGGGGTTGCTACTAAATATCATCATCACTATCTTGATGGGCTTAGCGTCTTTTGAAGTCCCAGAAGCGCAGAGCAAAATTCGTTTTGAAGAAAGACTCAGGGACATGGATGAAAATATTTGTACCTCAAAAACATGGACACAGAATGGAAGGAAAAGGCCAATAAGTTGCCAAACAGGTACGGCGTAGTTGAATATGTAAATAGACAACCAGGAGCCATCAAAAAGAAAGTGACAGAAACAGAGACAGTAAATTGGATTCAAATTGTGTAAACACGAAAGATAGTGGATATTTACAAGAATGGCAAGAAAAGAAATTAGAAACAAAACTCTGTACCATACCACAAAGAACACTGTCTTTCCATTGGAGGCCCGAGTTGGTTGCCTAAGGACAAAAACATAGCGGAGCGAATATTTGGAAAAAAGGTGAGGCATGTCTGTACTGCAGGAAAATTCCGGAGACAACTCAGCACATTCTAATGGAATGCTAAGGTATTCACCCAGCGGGACCTCTAGAAAACTTTCACCTTCCAGAAGCCCTGGGATTTAAGGTGGATGGAAGCAGGGAAGCTCTTGATAGGAGCGGATCCCTTGCAGGGATAGGTAACTTTACAAGGTCGATTTAGAGGCTTTGAGAGAAGAGAGAAAATATTCAGGAGACACGAAAAATGCTGGACTGATAAATATCGATAGATTACTTGGTTAGCTCAAGCAGGCTAGGGGACTATTTGTCCCCGCCCCGTTTTTAAAGAGATGTCAATAAATCATCATCACCATCATCATCATCATCATCAATGGCGCCGCCTGGCAATGCGCAGGGTATCTATAGTTAGAACACCGGATTAGGTATCTAATCACAACGCTAAACATGAATGCTTCGCCATTTGGGCAAAACCGCCAAATTCATGCTTATCGCTATTGACTGAATAAAGACATTATTTAAACCACTAGTTATTCTCTTCGCAGAGGACATGGGATTTATACCCTCGCGTTTTTGTTGCCGGTATTGGTCGGGTCTCTTATCTCACTCCCTCTGTGCTCCTATTTTTTTTTTCTTATGGTTTTCTTGGAATGCCACTAACATTTATGGCATTCCCCCTAGCTCCCCTCCCTCAAAAGTCCCGCGCACAGACAACCATTGTTTGTGCTGGCCTTATGCTTGGAGTTGAAGCGTGGTGACTGCAGCGCATGCATTCAAGCCTTCTTTATCACTACCCCACCCCCATTCCCGGAATCTTTCTTTTCTACCTAAATTTTTGGTGACGACCGCACTAACATCCCCCTGTGGGGATTTCTGCTGCTGTCTGCTCGACCGTGACGTCCTGGATCAGCGCATAAATTCAATCTCGTGCTCCCCAAAACACCAGGCAAGCAAAGTTCGCTCCTCAGCTGTGGTCTTATAGCCTAAGACGTCGTCTGCAGCTAGGTGTGTTCGTCGTCCCCTGATGCATTTATGGCCGGGTGCACTCTGGTAAAAGCAGCACTCTTCTGCGAGCGGGCACGTGCCTGTCGCAGCGAGCTTCACGCAGAGCGTCCACGTGCTTCTCACGCGGAGTCCCTTGGGAGCACGCCACGCCAGAACACTGCAACTAGCCCGGTCCTCTCAGCCGCTACCTTCTGGGTAATGCATGGCGCCTCCGCACCGTGGTCAATACGATACAGACCCGGGAGCAAAGTCCTGAATTTCAATAATCAAAGTTTAAATAAACTAGGGCGGCCCAATTGTAGAGTTCAAGCGGAAGGATTAGTGAGAAAAAAAGACTAACCAAAAGAATGTTTGCAACAATGGTGTTTTCAACAGAAAATTTATTAGAATTGTGAACAACCACTGTAGCATTGGTTCTTAGAGGGTGAGATGAGAGCCTGAATATTGCCATTCATTCGGCATGAAAGCAGCCGTCCTACTTAACTGGTGCGCAGGAATCTAAGAGCATTTTAGGAAGACGCGACTGGCTTGTGCACAAATGAAAGGCGCTTCACTGTTTTAATTTTGTTTCATTGCCTGAGGAGTTCGATGGGTTGGATGTTGAGACCCAAACTGTAGTGACGGAAAAAGGCATCATTTTTAATCGATTTCTTCGGCTGTCACGGAACTCATTTACTACGACAGCAGCATTATACCACATTGAAGACCACCATGTTATTTTTACTACCTGAAAATAAAATTTCATGAAAGATTAAGAAAAAGACAATGAAACAATAATTTGAAGAAAAAAACGTGACATATTTGATATTATCTTCAAAACATAATTTTGTCACGAGCGAAAGGACGCAGTGCCCGATACAAGTGACAAATAGGACGCAGATTATGAACAAGCACGCCCACCCCCCCCCCCCAAAAAAAAATTATATATATAATTTTTTTTGGGGGGGGGGGTGGGCGTGCTTGTTCATATCTGCGTCCTATTTGTCTTAATGTTGCCTATACGCAGTATATGTGTAAAATTAAGCGGATAGGATGGCATTGTGCCCTGCCTGCAATGGAAGGAGTAGGAAAGAGAAAAGCAGAATGCAGGGAGGTTAACAAGAATAACGTCTGGTTGGCTACCTACACAGGGGGAATGGGAAAGGAGAACACAAAGATGACAGGGAGAGAGAGAGGAGGCAAGAGAGGACATAGCACACGATCTGCAATTGCAACCACTTTGCATTCTAAAGGACTGTCCTAATTACCGAAATAAATGTACCTCAGGGTTCACACCTTGAGCACACCATGTACATGGACGGTGGACTAATGCCGCGCCCGTGCGTCTCGGTCTGCGAAGGCGCTCTTACACTGGTCGTTGAAGTCATCATGCAGCTACATTTACCGCCTGGGTCACCATTAGGCGAACAGACCCTGTGGTAATGTCTGTGGCTTGGTGTCGTGTTTACCACCTTCTATGCCTTCCTCATTGGAATAGCCGACTGCGCCAGGGGCCCCACATGCAGGTATGGCGAGACATCGCACACCTTATATGTCTGACCACGCTATACGGGGTGATCATTTTTGAGATTATCGGAATTTTTGAAGTATAACTGTCGCAGATAACATGAGATGGATTATTCTGAGAGGCAGATATTACTTGCCCGAAAAATCAAAACTCATATTCAAATAACTAAAAAAATCACCTATTAACATTGCAATTTACGAATTGTAACCGGTTAGTTAGCAAGGCGTAATTGCTTGGAATGAATTTCCAAAATAACACCAGTTTGGAGATATGCGCCATCAAACTCGCCGTAAAAGTGCACTGTTGTTCCACTTACTTTTTTAACAAAACGCTCTTTTATGCATTAATTGAAGCACAAAAGTAACTGGAACGCCAATGTATTTCGTCCCACACTTTGGGAAATAATATCTAGAAACTGGTGTCATCCTGGAAATTCACTTCACGTGGATAAATATTGCAACCTCACATGCTACAATTCGTAAATTGCAACATGTATCATGAAGTAAATAATTAAGAAGTTAATAAGTAAATTTTGGTAATTATTTGAATATATTTTTCGATTACTTTTGCTAGTAATGTCCGCCTCTTCGAATAATCTAGCTCGAGGACAAGAATTATGCTATCTCTCACAGGCGATTTTTATTAATTCCGGAAAGCTTAAAAATGATGACCCCGTATAATGCCGAGAGGCAAGTGATGTACCCAGTGATGGATAGACCGGACAATCGTCATCTATCAGAACGAAAAATTCTAGGCAAGTGTGTCCAAACGAAATCTGCGAGGAAGGCTGCGCTACTCAAGTTCGTGAGGTCTACCGGCATTCATCATAGATTCAGAAGAAAGTTGGTGTCAAGCCAATTTAGTGTTCAACTACAAACCTTACAGCTTTGCTCGCGACAGTAGCAGGTGGAAAAGTAGTATTTATGAAACTAGGCGTAATGAAGAAAAAGTGCGTAGCGGAAGGGGGGGGGGGGGGGGGACACATGTATAGGTTTTGTGTAGTTTTTATTTTTCCTCCTGTTTTTCACGCAGAAAGCGTCGTTTGCAGGAGAGTATTTTAAGTACGACACAAATGGTTGCACGAACGCTCATATCGTCTCCGTTCCCATGTCTGCGGTTCTTTGAGCGGTCTGTTTACTCGGCAGAACTCCTCAACAGGGCCAGCCAGCGCTTCTATCAAGTTAGTATGATCGAAAAGCGGTTTGACGGGAAATACAGCAGGAAGAAAGACAGGCATGCCAGAGGCATGGCAGGCACTAAACGGATTAGGCTCTTTTCCCGAGCCTTCGTTTCTGCCACTCGCTGAGTGCGGCGCGAGAGGTGGCGTTGGCGCGGCTCGCGACAGGCGTTACATCACGCGTGGTGTTTCGAAGGGCACCACCGCCGTTACGGGCCGCTAAGTGTCGGACGGATAAACGGTGCGCGCGTGATCTGCCTGTCGAGCAGCCTGCACGCCGCCTCCGCTAATGGCTGACAAACAAGCAACCCTTCTTCTGTGTTATCTGTGGCACGTTCCACGCTGTCGCTGCCTGCAGACATTCTAATTTTCATTTTAACGAGCGGCACAAAGTTGTTGTGGGTTGAAGTGGGCATGCAGTTGAAACGCGCGTGCCACGTGCGTCCCCGACCTTTTTTTTTTTTTTTTTGCGTGCGATGGACTTCCAGTAGGGCGGCATTCTTTCGAGACATTAAATATATCGCTTATCACAGTGGCCGTGGACAGGTGCTTGAATAATGGATCCAAGCAAATCCGGAGCTCTTTAGCAGCTTGTATGTTTCTTCGAGCATATAGATATTATTCATGTGACTTATCTCATGCGAATGCAGAGAAACTCAGTGCGCCTTCATCGTTATTGATTCTGTTTGCGGGAGCGAAACTATGCTCGGGACAATTCACCGTATGTGGGTAATGCGAGGGATCTGAACATTCTATCAAGAGCAATTGAGCCTCCTGCTGACATGCCATGCGATTTCACGAAGGCTGAAAACAGCCAAAGATGAAAACAGCCAATGGTTTCTTATGAACAGCAAGAAAAATGAACTGCATTGTGGCAGACGATACGAGGCGCCAAGATAGTAAAATTTGCTTGAAATGTACTTTTGGCTGGTACACATGAAGTAAATTTGCTCTGTAGTTAGGTAATCAGCGCGCAAAAAGGAAATTCATGCGGCGCAGCATGCTTTCGGTCTCTTCAGCTTCGCCAATGATCAGCTTTTCTAATAGTACAAATATTTTTCCTGACCTAAGTCTCATATTCAAATGCGCGAGTTCACCGACAGTAATTCTCGTTGTCATTTCCTTCATCAGATGATACCATCGCACTAAATGGATGTTTAATCATAGGTAACGAAATATTTATGAGGTTTTCAAGTAACCTCACGCCTCACAACAAGCGGCACACGCAGGCGATGACTACAGAAGATAAATAGATGGTCTGATCAACTCCTCAGACTATCAGGCTAGAGTATTCGTAAGAGGGTTACCTCAGGCCATGCACGAGGTTATTGCTCACCATCTCAACTGCATGTTAAGCTGTGACAAATACTGTTCCGCCACGTGTGACGATTTGACTGACGTCCCTGCCATCGTCAAAGCTAAACACGGTACTATTGCGTCATTTTTCAGGGTGGGTCATCCCGTAATTGTTACAACCACAAGTGCCACTGCTTAGGAGAATATTTTGTCTATCATCCTCCTGGAAACACAAGTAGATGGAGTGGTGTCGGTCAATATATCTTAGTACTTTGAACACGTTGATAATTTTTAACAAGAAATACCAAGAAGCACCGTAAATCTCCCACACCAAATGGAAGCGTACTACAAAACAGCACAGAACGAAAAGAAAGACAAAATAATGATTGCCTGTCTCGTTCCCGAAAGGAGCCGACTGTGTGCAACGTCGCCAACGACATCATTAAAATGGGCACCCAGGAGTCATATTTTCTAATGATCAATTTGATTTTTTTTCACCATTTGTCATCGACGGCGGCACCATCACGCCATTGTTATCTATGAAGTCGGCTACTCGACACGACGCATGCTAAGGAAAAGAAAAACGGAAAATGAAATGGAATGTTACAAAATACCGCTTCTTGATAATGTTTCCTCCCATAGCGTGCTTACCCATATGCAGCAAGATATGTCGGTAAGGGAATCGAGTTCCGCAGGAAACATTGGAAACCGAGCTTTTAGCAAGGTTTCACTGCATCTCTAATATAGATACCATGTAAAAAGCTCTTTTTCCAGACGCTTCAGTAGTTTTTAGTCCTTCTTTTCCTTCCGTGTCTCTTTATGAGTTGATCCCTGAGCTTTCTTCTTTAGTAATCATCACTTTTCTTTTTACTTTAGCTCCTACTGCTACCTACCTTAGTGTTTCTTCATCTTAAGCCGCGCGATCTGATAGAATGCACAGCCTCGCTCAGTGAATGATGATGACGCACAGGCAGCACTTTAGCGACTCAAGGCTTATTCGTCCCTGGCTATAGTCCCTAAGGCGTCCCTGGCTAGAGATCGAAAGGACTAGGGTGCTCTGAGTGGCTAGATCAGCAGCGCATATAGAATTTTGGTAGCTTTGCTTTTTGCCGAACGACTCAGATGTAAAATGGTGCCTGGTAAAACATCACCAAATAGGCAAGGACCTCGACACCCTGCGAAAGCAGCGAGATCATATGTACGAGACTCTGGCTGAATCTTGACGCAATCTATTTGTGGTTAGACCTTACTAAGCACAAGGAGTCTGTAGGATGTTAACAGGCAAAATTTCAGTACACAGCTGTACTCAGAGCAAGAGTGTCGTTGAAGTTCGCCCCTATTCAGCCGCAAGCTAGCGCTTCTACGGGTGTGCACCATGCACTCCGCATCTCGTATGCAAATCGGCTAGTAGCGCTTCCGAAGAAAAAGATGAGGAGGACAAAGCGGGGCAAGGAGTTTCTCAAGTTGTGTAGAGGTGTGCGCAAAAAGATATTGGCTGCCTCAGTGACGTCCTTCTTGCTTCTTGCACATCGTTTGTGATCCACTGGCGGCGAGGGTTGCGGCACGCATCACACTCGCGATGTCTTTTGATAGCGCCAGAGGCGGGACCTTCCGGTCCCACCAGCGCCGTGTGCCGGCCGCAAGCAGTCCGTTGCATTCTACAGGTGCCCGACTCGCCCCACGATGGGGCGACGTTGCGCCAATCGCGTAGCTAGCGGCCCGAAGTCACCATGCCACGGCCGCGCACGTCCATGGAAGAGCGAGGGCACGTTCGCTCTCCCAAGTCTTGAAATATGACGTACATCCCACATGAGATTAGCAAAGAACACACGCTCAGCTCCGCCACTCAACTTTCAGTTCATTCTGTGACTGTGATAAAAGGGTACGGATGAACGAGACAATTGGCATGCAAGAAGCAAGTGAACAGACGATATTTAAACCGAAGTTTTTTTTTCTTTACCTACTCCCCCGGGATATGGCATGGCTTCGTTCACCGGGGCTTAGCGTGCGTCGTTCTCGGTAGTTGCAGGCGCAAGGACAAGACACTCAGACATCGTACACTAACCGGGAGATTGTGTTCCGTGGAGTAGATGCTAGAGACTGTTTTTTCTGGATGCAGCTGGGCAGCTGGACTCCCCGAGGGCGTTTGCCATCCAACAGGATACAGTGGCCCGGAAAGACGTTGGTGTTCAGGCGGGAATCTGTTGCGACGTCGGAAACATAGCTATATAGGTACCACTGCCCGCGCGCCCTGGTCGCCATCTCATGTTCTGAGCAGCTCAACGTCTTCCCTTTTTCGCTCAGTCACGGCGAAGACCTCTGTGGCACTCTTGCGCGAGAGAGGTGATGGCGAATGGCCTGTCGTCCTGGTCGACACACCTCTAGGCACTTCTGTGTTGTTTTCCGACTGACTACTCATTGTCTGCCATCGCGTTTCATTTTCAACCTGCGCACATCCCACAATCCCCTCCTACAAAATTGTTTTATTGCGATAGCAATTATATGGACACTCAAAAGCAGATTTCTGCCGTCGGCCGTCGCCGTCGCCGTCGCCGTCGCCGTGAGGTTCCGTATGACGTCAATGGAGATGAAATCGTCGCCGCGCGCCGAACGCTGTATGTGCGAGTGAAAGGGCGCGAGGGACGCGCGCTTTCACGGGGAGTGAACGCACGGCGGAGAACAAACGCGCGTTCTGCGCTGTGCTCCCTTAAGGGCTGCAGAAGTAGGCGTCTCTTTCCTCCTCTACAATCACCATATATGTAGAGCAAACGCGCCTTCTTCCGACGCGCGAAAGGACGTAGGGGAGGGGGAGGGAAGGTAGGCGACGTTTAGCTGCGGCACCAAGTGCCTATTTATATGAGAGGCTCCGGCAACAGTCACCAACGCCGCACGCATTTTGAGCGAACGCGGGCAAAACGCCGACGGCGTCGACAACAGTTCTGCGTGTTGCCGGTGCTGCTGCATGTCCAAGTTTATACAGCTGATAAAGCTGCTATCATTACTCCGTATAGCTCTCTTCAAATTTGCTATCGCAATTGATGCTTCGCCTTTCAGGTGAAACTGCGACTTTTTCTACACACGCACACACATATACAATAAAAAAAAAGCAGCAAGAGAGGGTGACAGCTTGTGTGGGCTGTGCCGAGTACAACGGCAAAGAACGTGTTACTCGCTGCCGCAGTGGTCACAAGCAGTATCTTCCCTTTCGATGGGGAAAGCAAGGACATTTGTGAAAGCGATGCCAAGCCACAGTCAGCAAAACACTGTTGTCTCGGGTCCGGATAGTCCAGGTGGAGAGCGAAGTTGAAGACGGGTGTCCAGTCGATGAAGACGTGTTCGCTGGAAAATAAGCAGGTAACAGAGAGGAACGAGGAAAAAAAACTAAAGAATGAGTAGTGTCTGACTTGATAGTGACGCGGTTCCTTGGTTCCGGAATGGTTAGTTCATCTGTTATCGGGGGACCGACCATCGCACGAAAGACACGTGCCCCTCTAATGCTGCTTCAGTACAAAGTTTTTCTAAAAAAGTGCCTTTCGAACTTGGCTGACTTCCCGAAATAAAACCAAACTTGATGTGGACCAAGAGTGTGGTTATCTTTAGTAGAATGACTTGAGCGGATGTATGCGTATTACACTAATATTAAATTTCTAAACACATTGCTACAAAGTTTCAATGGATCCATAAAAGTTGATCTGGGGCTCAGAAAGGTTTCTGTAATAAAATCAGACTTACGCTTTGTGGGAGAAGATCTTACATGTTAAGTCAAGAAGCGATTTCAGTGCATGAACTGTTGCGATATAGTCAATTTTTAGAAGACTTTCCCCATTGAGTGCCGTGACTGATCCGCACCGGTTAGCAACTGGTAGCGACAGTAGCAGATTTCCAAAATTCTTGTACATGCAATATGTTACCTGAACCAATGAAGGGTTCAATGAAGAAATCAATCTTTGTTTTCTTATTACGCGCAAAACACAAACATATCCAGTACCTTTACGCTCGGTGAACTTGTGGGCTCATTTATTAGGAAGAGCCTTAGCAGCCCAGATTTGCTTTTTTTGTCTGAGGTTAATTGGCTGCACGGATGCAGGTCTCGTGCACAAACGTTGTGTTCTCAAGCTCGTCCACGCAACAGCATTTGCTCAAGGCTGTATTATACACGTATCGTCGCTCCCGAATGCTGCCACACTAAAATGGGTAAATCGTGCTAGTTTTAAAGCAGAATCCCATCTCGGCTGTGGCCTAGAGAGGGAGACAGAAGAAAGGCGAAAGGCAGGGAGGTTAACCAGAGGGGACGATCCAGTTTGCAACCCTACGCTGGAGAGGGAGGGGAGGTAAAGTGAGAGGAAAGTAGAGAGAGAGAGAAAGAGAGCACAAATACACAATCACAATTTTAAGCGCTTCGACCCAACAGAGATTCCTAACTTAACTAAAAGGTTTGGGAATACTTAACGAAGAATAACCAACTGAAACTTGCTCAAACGAAGCACAGAAAAGCCGAGCGATATAGAGCTGGGCCCCCTTAGCACTTGTATATCATATCGAACAGTGCTCGGAGAAAAGGCATAATATTATATTGCCCTCTGCTACGACAGCAGATAGCGAACCGAAAGAAAGTAACCAAGACTATCTGATGTTCTTTAAAGTGCGCCTAAGCATATGCATCAGAGTGTTTTCACATTCCGCCACTAACGGTATGCGCCTTCCACGTTCACCAGCATGTTGGCATCGCCAATGTCTAAAAGCAAAAACAAAACTTTACACGCAGTCTCCTCGCAGCCAGAAGAATCAGTTGTGTTCACACATGGTTGACTTTTTTTCAGAAACATGATGGCATTGAAGAATTTTCGAGCAAGTTAGGTGTAACTTTAGCTTTTGTGACAGAACACACATTTGCATAGCGCCTGCAAGTGAAAAATTAATAACTTGCCCCCCCCCCCCCCTTTTTTTTTGTATTGATACGATGTAAGAGACGTTGACGCAGAAATAAGGCGCCGGCTACTCCTAGCTCTTGAATGGGTCTAACTATAAACTCAAGATTACATATCAAACAACATTCTCATACAAGCACCAGAACATAAAAAAATACTTGTCAAGCACCGTTTTCACCGTAACACAACAACGTACAAAAATACGTGGTACATGCAATATACAAGTTAAATAACTCCACGGCACGGCAGAAGAAAGTCTCAAAAATACAAATAATACTGTCACCTAACAATACAGCCTGTAGTCAGCAGGTGGTGCATACGTCGTGTAAATGCATATCACATATAGTGAGAACAAAATAGTCAACATAACGTAATCCACAAACACATACATACATACATTATAAGCGTTAATAACGGAAAACAATGCCACTGTCCTCGAGAAAAGTTTTTAATGCTTTTAAAGCGCTCTTCTGCAAGGCTGTTGTTGACCATGGGTCCAAAAGTTTCCTTAAACCGAAAGGACTGCGGTCTAATCTCTTTAGAGTTTATTTAAGTCGGCGTCTTGGTGTGTCGTGATGTGGACAATCTAGAAGGAAGTGATGTATATCGTCATCTACAAATCCACAATTACATTTTGGGGTTTCCGCACGGCCAATTCTATGTAAGAAATGTTTTCTGTAGGCAGTGCCTTAATCGATGAATAGTTGTTTCCATATTTCTGTCTAATGACAATGGAAATTCGAATTCAATAAGCGGATCGATATGGTACAAGTCAAAGCTCTTAGAGTTCTGGTCAAACCACGTATTTCTACACATTGTGAAAGACGTTGCCCTTATAATGAAGCGTAATTCACTTTTTTGATATTGGGAGCGACACCACACCATATTTAAGGTGTGCGTGCTTGTCGTGCTGCTTCATCGGCTGATGTGTTGCCAGGAATGTTGCAATGTCCAGGTATCCACTGGAATGTTATTTCATGCTTCGCTTGGCTTGCCTTTGTGAGGTCTTTAAGTGTTTAGAATAGATTATGGGGTTTTACGTGCCAAAACCACGATACGATTATGAGGCACGCCGTAGGGGGGCACTCTGGAAATTTGAACCACCTGGGGTTCTTTGACGTGCACCTAAATCTAAGTACACCGGTGTTTTCGCATTTCGCCCCCATCGAAATGCGGCTGCCGTGGCCGGGATTCGATCCCGCGACCTTGTGCTCAGCAGCCCAACACCATAGCCACTGAGCAGCCATGTCGGGTTCTTTAAGTGTTTCATATATTATACTATCACGGATTGTTTTTACTTTTGTGCTGCAGAGTGATATTAGTGCCGCCTGTGAATCGCTAAAAATTA
The DNA here is from genome assembly GCF_013339745.2 of Dermacentor silvarum. Classification (NCBI taxonomy): domain Eukaryota; kingdom Metazoa; phylum Arthropoda; class Arachnida; order Ixodida; family Ixodidae; genus Dermacentor; species Dermacentor silvarum. The sequence goes on along the minus strand of NC_051154.1, from coordinate 186,068,301 downwards.
CTCATTTTTGCACATCTCTTACTGAAGTTATAAATTATATCGCACATAGGATTGCGAATAGTTCAGCCGTGTGAACAAAGTTGCCTAGAATTATCCTCCGAAAAGGGCCGATTAGTCGCATTTACGCGCAAAGCAATGACTCCATATGTTATATGCATAAATGGACAAGTAATTGCTGACGAAACAAAACACCGCTTTATTGGAGCCATCATTGATCGCGATTTGTCTTGGACGCCACATATTTCATATATGAAAAAGAGGTTGAGTTGACTGCAATAGCACATGCATTCAAATTTGTCGGCGGAAAGTCTGGGGGTGCATCTGTGCAATCGATGCTACAGCTGTACCATGCATTATTTATGGGCTTCCTAATAGTGAATTCCACTGGCGGATCTGGAGCGGTGTGCCGAATCCACGACGGAGCAAGAAAATCCGCCGCGGAGCGACCCGATCCCGATCGACCAGTGAAAAATAAACACGCTCCGGCAGGGATTGCAGCGGAAGTTGTCGCACGCATCCGGTTACCCATGTTGCCAATCTCGCATTAGACCACGTTGGGGGTTCTAGGCACAGCGGCAACTGCACTTCGCGTCTTGCCATTGCAACGTGCAGCAGCGCGATGGATGCTCTTACGGTCAGTCCAAAGCAACGAGCAATCCGGCAGGGTCGAACGACGCCATTTCAGAACTGTAAACAACGCCACAGGGTTACCAGACAGCGCTTGAAAAAGCGCTGCAAGCAACCGACGTACCCGATTGTTCCGGAAGTGACGGCGCCTAGTCACTGGAGTTCCGGCGAAATCCGGCTCTATAAGACGGATCAACGCGGAGTGCTCCGTCGCGGAGCAAGTTGCCCCAAATCGCCCAGTGGAACATGCGATCTTGCTCTGGATCCGCCAGTGGAATTCAAATTCTCGGCCGCGGAGCAAAAAAACTTGCTCCAGATCCGCCAGTGGAATTTACTATAAGATACAGCCTGCCCGTGCTGGGAAGCACCAGTATAACGAACCTTCGAACTATCCAGAGTATGCAAGCCCAAGTTCTACGGACGTGCCTCGGCCTCCCTAAGCGTGCATCCACAGCGGCCACAATCGCCATAGCACGTGACCACCCTGTATCAACGTACTTTGCAGTCGACGCTCTAAGAGTGCACATTCGACATGTCGCAAGGACGGCCTTTCACCATCTTGCTTGCCTGCCAACAACTAGGCCGCATACGAGTTTTAGCCGTCTCCTGACTATACACGCAGCATCGCTACCGTCGAATTACGTCCCTGCAGCATGGCCTTCGTTGCCACTGTGGTCTCTGCATTCACCTCGAATATGCCTCACCATTCCAGGCGTAAAGAAGAAGGCACAAATGCCAGTCAGCAGCATTGAAGCAGGCAGCATTATTGCTACTACATGAGGCCCACAGTGACAGCTTACATGTTTACACAGATGGGTCGGTGATGCACTCCAGTTCAGCAGCTGCAGTATTTGTCCCAGCAAAATCTACAGTAATAAAATTCCGGACATCGCACTTGACATCAACGACAGCTGTAGAACTTACAGCTCTGTGTGCAGCAATGAAATTTATCGACCAGGAACCGCCCCAGAAATGGTCTACCTTCTGCGATTCCAAGGCCGCCCTCCAGAGTTTGCTCTCTGCACTACGCCGTGGACCCCACGAACGACTTGTCGCGCACACACGCGAAATTTACCATCAGGCAGTTGACAAAGGACATGACATCGTCTTTCAATGGCTGCCAAGTCATTGTGGTATCTTTGGAAAAGAGCAAGCGGACGCAGCCGCTCGATCTTCACATACAAGTACCGAATGCGTCGCTATCCCTATGTCCAGAACAGACGCAGCACGAAAGCTCAGTGCGCTTGCTCGTGAGCTTACGTTAGCCCACTGGAATTCAACGGACTTTAAAAACCAGCGCATCTGTTCCCTGGATCCTAATCTCAAGCTCCGCCTTCCACATGGCTTACCACAACGGGAGGTAACTCTCATTTGTCGCCTAAGACTTGGAGTAGCGTTCACCAACGCGTACTCCTACCTTATCGGAATGGCCACAAGTCCAGATTGTGAAACTTGCTGGTGCAAAGAGACGATAGCACATCTGTGTGATTGTCGTCGTTTTAGTGCACAAAGGAAAGTCCTCAGAACCACGCTCGACAAGATAGACAGCCGTCCCCTTACGGAAGCCAGAATTCTCGGTCCCTGGTCCCAGCCGACGTCGGAACGAACTGCTTTAAAAGCGCTAGTACGCTTTTTAAAGGAAAGAGGACTTTGTGAAAAACTATAGAATTGTGCGGACTGGTGCGTTTTTTTCCTTCTTTTTAATCTTCTCTTGTTTTCTAATCTTTTCTGCCCTTACCCCATCCCCCTGTGCAGAGTAGCCAACCGCACACTTAACCTGGTTAACCTCTCTGCCTTTCGCCTCTTATTTTCCTTCCTTCCTTCCTGCCTTCCTTCCTTCCTTCCTTCCTTCCTTCCTTCCTTCCTTCCTTCCTTCCTTCCTTGAAAGCTGGACGAGAATAAAGGAACAAAAGCGAAGAGAATGTTGAAGAATCACTTTTATCATCGAGTGCAATAAATATATAGTTTTGCATTCCTTTTCTTCTTTAAAAAATACATGTGTGAACGAGAAATAGTCGAATTTCTTTTTCGTGGATTTCATCAGTGAGGGTGAACTTTTGATAAGGTGAACAAATTTTCTTTGTCTCTTCCAGTTCATTTTAACGGGAGTCTACTGTATTACAATTCGGAAATAAAACCTGTCTTTTTGTAGAGTTACGTCATAGTGACGACCAATAGAAGTATCACGGGACTGCTTGCTGTGCTACTGTTTTCCCGGTCAACACCACATTAGTCTTCAGAGAGTGGTCAAAGAACTAGAACACAGAACGCTTCATTTCAGAGTGAAAAAGCTTAGCAATCACGTGGTAGCCAACAGAAGCGAATGCTGGAAGCAGAAGTTTATGTTAATCAATACGTTGGCAAACCTTAATTGTTTAATGCTAAGAGGCTTTTAAATGAAGCACTATATGGGGCGCCTCTCACTGGCAGTTGGGAGAGCGACTGCCCGTAGTGCGCGGCGCGGTCCGAGCTCTGGTGCGCGCGCTCCGAACGTCCAGCTGTCAGAGCTGGCCTGGCTTCGCGGGAAGAGAATTACACATTGGCTATACGTTGTTTCTTTATTGAGGGCCACGACCGAGTCCGAGAATCCTTGTTCCCACATCCTTAGCAAAATCTTGCAGCGCACTTTTAAGAATCGTCCACAGATGTGTGAGGCAATTTCGAAAGAGGCCTTGAATGCATGAAAGCTTTGCAATAGAGCCTTTTAAACGGGCACTGTATCATAAAAAGCGTGATACAATAAAAACGCAAGTGAGTGCTGAAAGACAACGCAACACAAAATAGGAAGAAGACCGCTATAACATTGTTTAAAAAAAAAAGGCAAGCGGGGGGGGGGGGGGGGGGGGGGATAACGTTCATTTAGCGGACACTGCTGAACACTGGCGGCGACCACTCTTTCATTATGCGATCACCCACGTTCTGGCTACAACAACTACTGTGCTCAGGGTAAATTCTTGAGACTATAAATGGAGGGAAGACGAAATTACGACGCCGCGCTGATGCCGTTAGCACGAAGCGAAAGAGAGTCGAACTGCGGGAGAGTTTATCAGGATGCAAGAAGTGTTCTTAAAAGGCTGTAAGTAGGCCTATAAATCGGAGTGCCCCCGGAGCTGTTTTCGCCGTGTGTAAGATCAACGGCGTCGCTTTGTGAAATGCTACCCTAGCCCACCATTCTATCTGAAATGAGCTTCTCTCTCCCTACCTGCGCAGTCACTTCGCTTCATTTCGCGTAGGAAACGCGCGAACACGGTATAGCAATTACCAGGCCTTCTATAACTACAGCGGCGGCAGTACCACGTTGAACACGCAATACTATAGGGCATCGCAAAATCTTCCGCGTGGCGCGATGTCACGACTCGACGATTTATGGAAGTCCGCGCGCCTTTCGTTGTGCATAGTCGCGTCGCATTTAAGTAGCGCCAAGTGTGAACATGACAGTGGCAGTATTCTCGACTCTTCTTCGTGAATGAATATGCTGCAAAACAACGGCAGCCCATTCCTCTAGGGCTTCATCTGAACCCAATCAAGACACGTACACTTTGCGGTGCATCGAAATAAATCGGAAGACATGAGTCTGTTAATAACAAATCAGAAAATCGAAAACAGCAAATGCGAAAAAATTACTGCATGGGGGTGGATGCGGTCTGTAGGCGCTTTCTGCTTTAATCGCAAACGAAGCCAGCAAACGAACGCCTTCGTGTTCGTGTATTCCAACACGCAAAATGGAGTAGCGTGTTTTTCGCCTTAACTCGGCTCATCTTAATTATTGGCTCCACCTGGTGTTCTACGTCGCTGTTCGTGTAATCGTAGGAATTTTCAATATTAACGCTCACGGTGAGCTGTGCGATGTTTGAGCCGCCAAACTGCATTCTAACGTCCCTAATTTCTGGTTATGCGAATCGACATATTGATATTTCCTTAGAGTCCACTAGTTTAGTTGCCCCACTTTTCCTGGGAACGTAGATTCTCGCGCCCATTTCGGTGTTTGTGTTCAACTGAGAATAGACTTCAAGAGTAGTGAAAAAAAATAAGAAGAAACAGTCCAGCCACCAAAGCTCAAAGGCTGTTAAGTAAAAGCTGTCATCCTTCCTGTTTTTATTCCTGAAACCTTTTGGCTGTCACCTTCTCAATCATAAATGCGAAGTAGTTGGGCGAAGCGATGGCTGGTGCTCGGAGTATAGCCTCAATGTCGTTCCACGCAGCCCCTCTGCTCACCGCGCAAGTTGGCCAAAAAGCTTTACAGAAACAAAAGACCTTCCACAGAAAAAAAGTAGCTAATGCACCGCGTGCTAGCGGTCCCTTACAGCTCGCCGAGATGGCCATGGAAGTGGTCAAGCGCCATGGGCAATCCATCTGAAGAAGTGATTATTTTACCATGCCGCGTGATGGATTGAAGGTATGCGCGATAATCTCGGGCACCGCTCTCGCGCGCGTCGCCCTGGAGCCTTTCGCTATAGCAAGAATGGCGGCGCCCATTTTCGGTGGTGCGGCAATGCCTACTTAAGCTGCATGCGTATGACGTGTACTTCGCGTATGCACTCTGGACCCAGCTTTTTCAAGCTATAGTACACTATTTCAATGCAACAAAGCGAAAATAGAATACGTCGAAAATGCTGAACTTTTCCTCACGGTGGCGGACACATTCAGCCATGTCATGCAGCGCGCCGTACAGAAACGGTTTTACACTAGCGCGTACAGACGCAATAGACCCAAGAATAAATACTGCGCCTGAACAAAGCCGAACTGTCCAAAAGACGTAAAGTGGTGCGCATATTACTCCCTAAATAACAAACTATTAAAAGAAGTTACATTTTCACAAACTGGGGCAGCTATTTCATCTTTCCCACGCTAATGACCCTGATATCACTGAAGAATGGACACTGAGAGGCAACTAACTAGAGAAAGAAAAAAAAATTAAGTGGTCGTAGTCTTGCATGGTATTGCGAAATACGTGGCTCAGAACTGTCGAACAAAACATACTATATAGCATCGTCGTCTCGCAGCATTGTTCCCGTGAGACATGGCTCGTAGGCGGAGGAACTCTGGAGAAGCATAACCAGTTTAACTTCTAGGGTTTTACGTGCTAAACCCACGATATGATTATGAGGCATGCTGTAGTGGGGGACTCGACATCCTGGGGATCTTCAACGTGCCCCCAATGCACGGGATACGGGCGTGTTTGCATTTCGGCCCCATCGAAATGCGGCCGGGATATCATCCCGCGGCCTCGTGCTTAGCAGCGCAACACCATAGCCACCAAGCCAGCACGGCGGGTATAAGCATAACCAGTACTGCATGCAATTTGCCGCGATTTCCTATGAGTGGAGCAGCGTCCATAATTGAACACATCCTTGTGCTACAATTTCACCTAGGTAGTATTATGAGAGCTGGACATTAGGGCAGCTGCGTGTGTTAGTCCATAGCGAGACTAATTACCTGGGTAATCAGGGTGCGGTAATTATACAGAAGGTTGTTAAGGGAAGTTTACAGCCTTTAGCTAACTGAGGCGGCCCAAAAGGTTTATAGAAAGGCTTAGGAGTATCCGACTGAAAAAGAAAAGTGATTGATGGGGAACTTGCGGCTGGTATACATCCCCTGCACACAACATGCCTCAAAAAGGAATTCTCGTGGGCGCACGATGGTAATCTCAGTATACTACAACCTGCTTTCTTACAACGCACATGACAACACTGGCGGCCTATCATAGCCGTCTGTGTAAAAAAAGAAAAATATGGGGTTTTACGTGCCAAAACCACGATATCCATGGTTATGAGGCACGCCGCAGTGGAGGGCTCCGGATTAATTTTGACCACCTGGAGTTCTTTAACGTGCACTACAATGCAAGCACACGGGCGTTTTTGCATTTCGCCTACATCGAAATGCGGCCGCCGGGGCCGGGATTCGATCCCGCGACCTCGTTCTCAGCAGCGCAACGCCTTAGCTGACTAAGCCACCCCGGCGGGTCTTCTTTGTGTCCAGTATGGCACATAGTTCGGCTGTAGTGGATGACGTCAAGCGATAAATGCAAGTAGATGCTGTTCACCTGATGCTGGAATGACTATGAGCACGCTGAGCTATTCTGAATAACGGACCCATCTGTATATATCTGTTTTCTGCGTGCATACTTCTAGTGAAGTTGAAGCAACACAACCTCGACAGCTACCAAAGGAGCAGCTTCCCATTTCATCTTGCCACCATCTATCTTTATATACGCTTCTGACTGCGGGTGAATTCATGGTAGCTGATGATTTCTATACAACGCTTGTATCCGGTAACGCTTGCCGAACTGAGCATGCAGATGAGACGCGCTTCTTAAAGGTAGCAACGTCTTAAGCAAATGGCTTTATGCTGCATGCGTATGCATGCGGAATAAGTAAGAAGTGGGGATGTTTTCTCGTTGTCGTAGCAGTAATAGGCGGTTCTCGTGCCTCTGCCACGACCAGTCTGCTTGACGTCGCCTTGGTACACCAAGACAAACACGAAAATTTACGGTTTCTTGAGAAACCGTAACTGTCGTCCGCGACGTCCCTCGCATATGTATCGCCACTTGTGGCGCAGTATAGGGCTTACATTTTCTGTTTTGGGAAAATTGCCGATAGGCGTCGCACGCAATCGCACGTTTCTAATCGTGCGGTTTATGTACGCAGACGGCATACGTCCTACATGACAAACGCGAACAATAACCAACTAAATTAGCTAGGATTTTGTAATTATATCTCAATTATTGATTTCAGAGCACACTTGACAATTGCAGATATTAAGGCAGTCATCCTTCAATGCTGTTTAGCTTTTTACAATTCTCACATAGAGACTGCGTTAAGGCTGCACGCTACTAAAGTTGGGATGATAATAACGTATAGGCTGTTTTAGAAAAATGAATTCTGTTGTTTGGGTACAGAACGAAAGAGCGGAAAACCACTGCCTATGGTCAAACATAGAAAGAAATTTTGCAAGACCGATACTTCGGAGGAAACAGGGCATACCCCTTACCTTACTTTTCGCTTCTTCGCGCATTCGCCGCTGATTTCGTACCACCGTTTATTAAAAACAAAGGGTGGTGTGTCCAATGTTTTCCGGACATAAAGAGGAAGTATCTATCTATCTATCTATCTATCTATCTATCTATCTATCTATCTATCTATCTATCTATCTATCTATCTATCTATCTATCTATCTATCTATCTATCTATCTATCTATCTATCTATCTATCTATCTATCTATCTATCTATCGTGGATTATGCTACAACAAACACAGGCGTTGCATACGGGGAAGCAGATAAACCGGATGTTGCAAGTAACTTCAACCCCGCTATTAAAAAGTGGTACACGTTAGGTGAATGAGACGAATGGTATGTTCCTAAATACATTTCTGAATTCCGATTTCCGAGCTAATTATCTAGGTTCTTGGGAATGTGCGTTGATGTTAATATTAGAACAAAATAATTATATAAGTATATAACGCAAGTTCATTGATTTCGTGGCGATTTTGTGAACAGCCTTCTGTATAAAGTTGAAACCCACCTGCAGTTTCCGATCTCTGCTGGTGCTGGCTTTGACCCAGATTCTCTCATTCACTGTATCGGGTTTGAAATGGCGTATACAAGTCGCTTTTTGTATCGTATGCGTCGTTCAGCTATGTCTTGTTGCACGTGCGGTCATTTACGAGAGACCATACAACACGTTCTAATAAACTGTCCTAACTTTGAACCGCAAAGATTCGTTTTGAATACTGCATCTATGACCCTTGATGATCGTCCTTTCAGCATAGAAAAGTCGCTTGGGTCATTGGATAACGCATCATTACAGCGATCAGCTTTGAAATCTGCAATAACCTTCTTGAAAGTGGCATTACATGTCTGTATAAACGCTTAAAATGTTCTCGTGTGTTTTTTACTTAGCTTATATTATTTGGTTGAATTGATTGATTGATTTGTGTTTAATTGCAGAAAGTGGAGAATGTGCTGTTCTGTTGGTGTTTTTCCTTTTCTTTTTCAATCGATTGTTAAAGCATGTTAAGTAAATGTGCTTTATTGCCGGAAGTTTTTTTCATATCATCTCATGCTATCATCTTTTGATCAATAAAATGGCGACACAATAGCTGTCGACATTTCCAGTTTCATTCAATAAATGACTCACTCAGGGAGAGTCACTCACTCAGCCATAAAAAAATGAGACGCTTGCTCACATGCCTGCGCTGTGCGAGGAGTGCTCGTGTAAGCCGTTATTTGGGTTGTTACGAGCCGGGGTTTGGTAAACCTTTAACAGCGTCTGCTCGGATCTCGAACCAGGTTCACCATCGGAGAGGGTCCGGCAGGGAAGACGAGGCGACGTACAAACAAATAACACAAGTTTAATACATGGTTACAGGCGAGCGGTGTGCTCCAAAGAAAACATACGAGAAACGTTCCGCGTGCATGCACCTGCACTCTAGGGCAAAGCAAGTGTGCTCCACGTAGCTACTTGCTGGCTTTCTTATACCCTCCACCATCCGGGCATTCTCCCCCTCGCCCCCCCCCCCCCCCCCCCACACACACACACACACGCACACTGCAAGACAGGGAAAACCAGACGAAGTTGTGAGGTTGGGTGACCGTAGTGGAGTGAACGTCCCCAGCGGGGGTGAGATGGTCGCAAGCCGGCACGGCAGGTTTCGTCTCTGACGTATCTCTGACCCTCACAACGGACACGTCTCTTCGTGTTGACGAGCGAGATCGTTAGTCACGCTGTTTCCCATGCGTTTGCAAGTAGTCCGGGCATGGCCGCTTTAAGTGAATCGTAACAGACTGCATGTGGTCCGGGCATGGCCGCTATAAGTGAATCGTAACAGGGTGTATTAGGGTGCTTGAAAAGAATAAAAGGTTGTCCCACGCAAGCTGCTAGAGGAGGCTTACTTTATTCGCCAGCATGGTGATATGTGTATCAGTGACACCTCTGTTTTGCGGAGGAAAACTGGTTTCCATATGATCGATAAGCTTCTTAGAATGTATTCCGTGGATGCTCAATTGTCTTCACTGTGCGCATGTCTAACAACGTGGGGAAATGTTTCTTTTTTACGTGCTGGTTTCAATAAACGTCTGTTTCAAGTGAGAACCTGTCGTGTATCCTCCCTCTACCCTCTCAATTCTGTGCCATTTGCCACCTTCCAGCTAAGTTCAATTATGCAAAATTTGAAATATTCCTTTTAGTGCGTGAGTTTGAGAGTAATAATTGTAGAGCTTGCTCACAAACACCCAATAAAGTTGTTTTCAGAACTTTATATGTTTTACATGGTTCTTTTTTCCGGAGCTGAAGAAAAGCCAGAAATATAGGAATAAAAAGCTGCCACTATGGGCTTCCGCATCTCATTTTGCAGCGCTCTCGATCGGAGTTTCCAATGGACGAAGCCCGCAGGCCTGTGGTGTAACTACTACTAAGTGGTTCGTTTGGAAAGGAAAAGTTGGCGCTATCTTCTGCAGCCCTTGAGGGAGCACGGCTCAGCGCCAACGGGGAGGGGAGAGTGGGAGAACAAGGAGGTAGGAGAGGAAAGGTGTAGGTGTCGCCATGGCAGGAGCGAAGCAGACCGGCAGGCAGGAACGGGGTCACGCCATCCGGGGGTAGGGCCTTGTCATCTGGCGTCTGGCCTGGTGTGGTCAGCCAGTCCAAGGCCGGGTGATGGGGCAGGGCTGGAGGACCTGCGGTGAAAAGAGCCAGCACACATAGATGGTCGCGAGGCCATCCATGTGTGCTGGCGGTGTTAAAGAGTTGTTGAGAGCCCTGACGAGTCCAGGTACTCAACTACGCTGAGCAGGTCCGAGAGGTGGTTTCGGCAGGGAAAGAGGATGTCCTCCTGTCGCGTGGTGGGAAGTCCGAGGCAGCGGAACTCCTGCAGGAGCAGTCCACGGGGTTGGTTGTGCGCCGGGCAGGCCAGCAGGAGGTGCTCCAGCGTCTCTGGCTCACCGCAGGAGGCGCATGTAGGCGAGGCGGTGAGGCCAAGCCGATGGCGCCGTGTGGCTGTCCAGCAGCAGCCGATTCTCAGCCGGAGCAGGAGCGAGCTCTCCCTCCGTGCAAGGCCGCGCTGCGGTAGCTGCCGTGGGGGGTATCCCAGGGACACGCGCTTGTCTGGATGGGACGCCTGGAGGTGCCGCTGAAGCCGGTGCCTGGTGAAGTCCGCGGCTGTGACTGCCGTACTTAAGGGGACGTCACCATGGTGGGCACTCTTGGCCAGGGCATCAGCCTTCTCGTTGACCGGGATGCCTACATGAGCATGGATCCAGTGCAGGGACACCGGGCAACCTGAATCCTGAAGTGCCGCCAGTCACGTTGAGAGGAGGGCGACCCCCAGGCTCACCCTCTCCGGCCTCTGCAGGCTCAGAAGGGCTGTCTTGAAGTCGCAGAAGATTGCTGCTGGTGTCTCTGGGGGTTCCTTTGTGAGCAGGTCGACAGCAAGGTGGAGGCCTGCTACCTCCGCTGCAGTGGAGCTCGCATGGGCTGGGAGGCGACACTGCCTACTCTTCCACAGGGCAGGTACGATGCACGCCGCCGTCGATGAGCCTGTGTTGGGGACCACCGAACCGTCGACGAAGACCTGGAGGTGGCCCTGAAGGTCCTCGTGGAGGAGAGAGGCCGCCGTCTGCTGCAATGCGCAGGTTGGTGATCGCCGCTTGGTGACGCCTGGTAGCTCCGTGGTGATGGCGATAGGAGGTCTTTGGGGTGGGGGCAGCTGCACTGTGTTGGGTGGGGGGGTTCCCGATCACCTCCTCGAACAGGCAGCACAGCCGCCCCATCTGCGAGGAAGGCCGTGAGCGCAAGCGGGTCAGCAGGCCACCGCCATCTGTAGCATGGTGGAGTCGATCGACGTGCCGTAGGCCCTGCTGCGGGAGCAGCAGTGGCAGGGGCCATGCTCCGGCCTCGGCCAGGGTGGCTGCTACCGGCAAGTGGCGCGAAACACCTAGGCAGAGCCGAACTGCTGCCCGGTGTTGCAGCTCCAGCTTCTTCAGGCGGGGTGGGGGTAGTGCCACCAGTGGGAGCGCGTACCGCAGGCGTGAGGTGGCTGCTGCATCAAAGAGTTGTGAAGCCCACCTGGTTGTGTAGCCTTGTCCGCGGGCGAGGAGCTGCGAGACGGCCTTGCGGATCCGGAGTACCTGTGCGTACAGGGCCCTGGCAGCAGGCAGCCAAGTGAGCCGGTGGTCGATGCGCAGCCCCAGGTATGTGACTGCCGTGCTCCAGGGGTGTCGACATCCTGCAGGTGCAGCCGGGCAGCTTGGCGGCGAGCGGCTTCTCGCGGGTGGAGCAGCATGGCCTCCGTCTTCTTGGCCGAGATGTCCAGGCTGATGCTGCTCAGGTAGGCCGCCGCAGTGTCCAAGGCTCTCTACAGGGCCTTGCGTGCGCTGCGAAGGGTCTGCGGTCGCCCTCGAACCCACAGGGCGATGTCATCTGCATAGATCGAGGACTAGACACGAGAGTGAGGATCGATCGGCAGGGCGGCAGGCAGCCGAGCCAAGGCCAGGTTGAACAGGAAGGGGTTCACCACTGACCCCTGCGGAACGCCTGGCGCCACTGCACGTGGAGAGCTCTTTGCTTTGCCCACACGTACCTGGAGGGTGCGTTCCTTCAAGAACGACGTCGTGTAACAGAAGCGACGAGTGCTGTCGAATTCCACCGTGGTGGCGTTTTGAGCCAATCACTGAAAGTGCAGCGGCCCTGTGAGCCAATCGAAACTGACAGAGAGAGAGAGAAAGCAAGAAAAGCAAAGGCGAGCGTCCGGTCAAGTAGACGAGCGTCCGGTTTCCTACCCTACACTGGGGGTAAGGGAAAAGGAGAATAGAAAGAGGAAAAGAGGAAGAGAGTGAGCACTGAGTGCACGTGGGAGGATGCACAGGAGCCCTATAAGCTGTCTCTCAAACCAGTGTACTTCAAGTACTGCACTAGTGCACGAATCGCTTTTTGTGCCACTGATGGATGCGGCCACAGTCTGAGTATCCTTGACTCAGAGAACGGTCTCGAGTCCACTCGGTTTAAAGTTGTCCGGAGAGAGGGCGTTGGGTGCCGTATTGAGGACAGGTACACAATAGGTGCTCGATGGTTTCCTCGCACCAACAGGAGTCGCACATCCGGCTATCAGTCATTCCCGTATAATAAGAGGAAGCGTTCGTAAACGCCACTCCCAGCCACAAGAGACACAGCAACGTTGCTTCGCCGCGGGAGAGGCTAGATGGCAATTGTAGCCGTAGCGAGGGGTCCATCTTATGCAGTCGGCAGTGGACAAGATGGCAAATTCGACAATATGGCTGAATCTGACAGTATCGAGAATAGCACCCTCACTCTCAGCGCCGGCCTATCACTTGCCATTCATGGAAAGAGATGTTAACTGATTTAATTAAGATGCTGCATCCGCTCACTTCACGCAAGATGAAGTCACCTGCATGTGTGGTTTTATACTCGCCAACCTGACGCGCTTGAGCCAACTCAGCAGAACCACAAAACATAGGCAATTCTTGATAACCCGCTTAGACAAGCTACAATGGCGCAATCAAAATATTCGCAAAATTTTATTAGCCACAAGGTTACTGTTTTTCAAACGTATTTATTGACTTAATGCGGCGCCGCTCTTGACGATTTCCAAGAACCAATCACGTCGATCGCGGCTCTGAAGACGCTGTCCGTGCATGGGCCTGATACCGCAGTCGTACGGTTGGATTCGAGGTATGGGATACCTGGCCACGTCGTCATGCAGACCAGCGAACGAGCTTGTGCTGGTGCACCGCAATTTTAACAACGAGGAGAAATATTGATAATGTATACATCACTCCCTACTGTATTTTATGTGCTCCGGCGATAGCATATACGAAATGACACGTGATTCAGTGGCGACACATTCGCTAGAATCTTAAATGAGAGATGGAAAGATCATCTAAACAAATTAGTTTGGCGATGAATTCATCTTTTCCTTGCCAAGATTTGGTTATGGCAGTCTTTTCGGAAACCCTTTCGCTTTGTTTGGACATGTTATCGTCTGATACAATGCTGTGGGTGTTCCATGCAGTTTCTTGAGCTCCGCCTTCACCGGCTAACTGCCGTGGTGGATGCGTTGTTCCCACGTTAACCTGCTAAGCAATCGCGGAGTCGCAGGTCGTGTGGAGTGTCATCGTACGCACTTTATAATTTCACGCTTCGTGCAACAGTCTAAATCATAATTTGTTTCGCACTCGTTCGTTGTTGCGCCAAGGCGAAAGGGGGCGCCTGCTGAGCGTAAACAACAGGGATCCCATTGCATATCTTGGGTAGGTTTCAAAAAGGTTCGGTGGCAACGGGAGCCCCGCATTTCACGACAGGCAGCTGCGGAACACATACGGAACATCTTTGACCGCCTGCATAATACTTCTTAACCCGCTTCGTAATGAACGCGCACAACAGTTCTTTCCATAATCAACGACGCTTTCAATCACAACCTGCCAACTCGAATATTGCGGCGGAGAGGGAGAAATTAGATGCACTGGTAGTGCGCACCCACGTAATCTGCAGATGTGCATCAGCAACGAACATCCGCTCCGAACAAGCTCCTCGAGCAGCGACGAGTAACGAAAATTGCGCTTTCCTATCGGCGAAGCAATCGGCGACGGTTTGCGCCCGAAAAGGCGGCGAGCCGGAGTGATAACAACGCCTCTTGTAGTTATGAGTGCACACTGTTCATTAGTCGTCGTACATGCCGTTGCCGCGTGATTGCGCGTCGCCTCGGATGCCGATGTATGAGATTATTGCCAAGGGGCGCCGCTTGTTCGGCTCAATGCCCACGGCTTCGTAACGTCTTCTTCGCCTCTGGGGAGCGGAAGGACACTGAGAAGCCGTGCGCATGGCGTCAATGATGGATGCATTTTTGCCTCCGGGCAGGTTCTTGCGTAAGGTTAATCTTATCTGCAAACATTGCAGGACCGAAATATAGACGGTGACCATGGAGCAGACTCTCGCGCCTTCCGACAAGCGTTAGCGCAGATATGACACTCTGTATTTACACAGATGCCTTTAATAAGCAATTACGAGGTGCGAGATGCAAGGCAGGCTATAAGTAAAAACAACATGTCTTATGTCCGCATACTGCTGCCTACAAGGCCGGAGAATTGATCGCGGTAGCGCGGCTCCTCGAAGGGAAGAATACGCCTCTCGGGCGGGTCGCTTACTTTGCTGCCATCAGAACAGCTTGCTAAATATTTTGCTTCGTGCCAACAGGCGTTCCCCGAAACGTGACATATTTTGCGCGCTTTTGTGTATGCGTGTGTGTCGCTCAGTTGCTTGGCACGTTACGTGTCAGGAAAACTATAGATACGTCGTCAGTAACAGCGCACGCATGGCGCCGCAGTGCATTTATCTTTATATATGGATGGCGTTAGAAATGGACTGGCGGACGAACGAAAAGACAAGGTATAGACAGGTGAAAGCAGGCACTTTCTTAATGAGTGCGAAATAGAATTTCGTACTGAAATGTTAGATTGAAGGTTCGCTTTCTTGAAGCTGATGTAATTCCGGGCCACGTGTTTCTAGGGGGCGAGGGTTGAGGGAGAACGTGAAATGTTCCAGCGGCTTTTAAGCTACCGGAAATTGCGTTATCTTCAGCTGTGGTACCCATTCGAAAGTGTATACAATGAATTCATTGAGTAATGCCTCAAGACCCCGCAACCACACCAAGGATACAACAGCGTTATGCCCACAATGGACAGTAAGAACAACACAATGCCAATGTGCATATCCTAAATCCGTCTGTATCGCGCTGTATCGTAAGCACGGAAATGCATGAACTCGCCCAGTATATTCTTCTTTTAGCACGGCATATATCAGACATTTTAGTTTACGCTTGCGTGATAGTGGGGGTTAAGGGAAATAGCGTTACCGTTTCGCTAACGAACTTTGCAGAAAGCCAGTTTTAGCATAGTGTAATAGCGTTCTTTACGTCCCGAAACGATAAACGCCTGTAATAAGTGGTTGAGTAGCTAGATTTTCCGTGCAAGCGTATGCATCAAAACTGATGTGGCGAATCAATCCTTCCCGCTGCGCAGATGCGGGAAACTTGACGAGGTCGTTCACTTTGTGTGCATCTGCAGGCACTGGTTAGCTGGAGCTCTCGAAAGCACGAGCTACGGCATTCGCAGCAGAGCCGCGCGATAATGTTGCTGTCATGAGTGAGTCACGCACATGCGCTGTGGCATTAGGTCTCGCTCACCACCGGTGCGCGCGCGAGCTTTCATATCAATAACTGCTGCTAATGCATGCTGCTAACGAAGTGCGCACAATCTGCAGGCTCGAGCCTTACCACTAGCACTTTTCAGTCCTATAGACGCTACCGAATTCGCATTCGCAATGTGCGAATTCGCATTCGAATTCGCAAGGTGGTGTGTGTGTGTGTGTGTGTGTGTGTGTGTCTGTGTGCATCCTGACAGGTAAAAAAAAATGTCTATGAATTGAAACGTGCAGCCATGAGGAATAATAAGACCACCAATGAGCATTATACAATGTTTCATTAGCCAGTGGGAGTTTCCTCACAAACTGGTTAATCAAAAATGAAGCTTGGGCAAGATCTTCTCACTTATTTCGCATATGTGTTGCACTTAGCCTGATGGTGGGGGGTACTACTCTCTCTCTTGCCTTTACCTATTATCCTCCATTTTTTTTTCTCCCACGGTGCAGGGTAGCAAACTGATTATTCGCTGTCTACGCTGGCATTTTCTTGGATCCTGCCTCCCTCTCCACTCCTCACTTGTTATGCCATCATACTGCCCAAGTAAATATTTGTGGTGCCGCATATGCAGCCACTCGGGCAAGGCGTAATAGGATTGCTATGTATTTAAAAGTAGATCATGCAAGACGGAACGCACCCACAACTTATATTCCAGCACTGCATGGCTCTCTACTGAAAGCATCCTGAAAAGAACACGTTTCTTTTTAACTTCTCTAATTGTGCAATAAAATGTGGGGCCCTGTAAGCATCTCCTAATTGTGCGTTGTTTCGAATATTATCATTGTCGAGAGGGCACGCTGGTGTGTCTTTTTCTTTGCTCTTTCTTTCGAGCTGTGTGATTAAGCATGCCTAGTGTGATTTTCTTGACAGCATACACTGTTTGTTTCTTTTTGATTTTGCTTTTTCACATTTTGTTCTCTTCAAAAATTATGGCAAGGGATCGGGTAAGTTGTTTTACGGCCACGAAGCTACTTGAAGGATATATAAAAAAACGCCTTAATGGATGGCGCTGGATTAATTTTGACTACCTAGGATTTTCGTAAGCACCTACTTTTCAGTACTCGGGCCCTTTTGCCTTGGAAGTTCATTCACCGGGGCTGGGAAACATCGAGAGCGAGAGAACGGCGTTTGATATATGATTGCACTTGGCTGAGCAAACTGAAGTTTTTTTTTTTCTCAGATAAATAAAAATTTGAACTTTACAGGTACTTCGAATCTGACAGAACTTTTTGTTTATTTGGCAGATATGAAAAGACGACTCCACCACGAATTCCACCCGACTTCACGACATAGTATAGAGCTGTGAACGAAAGCCTGTGATGGTACAGAAGAGGATTAGTACCATGTTTAGAGCAGTCACCAATCTTATAAGTATCAAGACAATGCGACAAAACAGTCCTGTAATAATAATAAAACGAAAAAAGGAAGCTTGCAAGATCCAACGCGCATGTTTTAATCTATGGGAAAAGAAGACTTAGTGAAGCGTTTGAGAAAATGCTATACAACTAAATGCTATGGGTACAATTAAGTTAATTTTCATCGCATGAAACGTGTACGCTCATGCAATGTTTACGTTTATGCGCCATATATATATATATATATATATATATATATATATATACAAACGAGAAGAAAGGAAACGGAGGTGTCCGATTTTTATTAGTGCTATCGTAAGAAGCCAACAAACAGTGACAACAAGGACAGCATATAGAGGAAATTATCTGCAGCGCTTAATTGAATAAAGCAATGATGAATAAATTGAAATGAAAGTGAATGAAAAAGAAACTGGCCGCTGGTCGAATACGAACCCACGTCTTCGCATTACGCGCGCGATGCTCTTACCGATTGAGCTACCGCGGCGTCGTTTGCCCATCCACTTTCTGGGCTATTTTTGTTTTAACTACTAGAACTAACCCTGGGAGTGTTGGTCAGTGCCACCACTCACGGCCATGGCGGGGGATGCGGAACATCATTTGTGCCGCAGGTGTCACGTCTACATGAACTTTTTGGGTGAAGGCAACTGGTGAATAAACCCACACATGCTACCTGAAGGCATCAAAACTGCCGGATTCGAGACCATCGTTGTGTAGCGAACGAGAAGAAAGGAAATCGAGGGGCCCTCGGTTTCCTTTCTTCTCGTGATTTTTTTCTTAATTAGTCGATTATGCATTTCAATTTTTTGTGAAAGTAATATCCGCCTCTTCAAGTATACCAGCTCATGGAGTAGAATTGGGATATCTGCCGCAGGCAATCTTTAAAAGATTTTGAAAGGGTTCACTGAAACACCCTGTGTATGTACCATACGTGCAGATGCGCAATTCTAGCAGTGATACTGCTGACAACTATATCTGCGATCAATCGTGCTCAATGCGAGCACCAAACACGGAGGATGGAAAATATCTAAGAGGGGGCGTCACGGGATCATCTTGAAGCTCTCATCATATGCGATGCCGCAAACGTAGAAAGGGAATGCTTACATGGCATGCACTATACTAGCAAGTGCCCGGATGCTTCGCACTTTGCAGCAGTCCTTCCCCCACTGGCCTTCCAAGCCGGCTTAATGCCAAGCAGAGGAAATGCATGGAGGGCGGGGTGGTAGGACTGCGTCGGTAGTAGGGAGGCAACGGCTCCGACTTCGCTAAGCGAAAGACGCACTAAGTGGAGGTGCATGCCCGTACGTGAAGGGGAGGAGGAAATCGCCGTAGCGGCTCAGAGCTGCGTATGCCCGCGCTTGATCTTTTTTTTTTTTTTTTTTTTAATGCACTCGTGTGATGTATCCAGTATCATATTGCGGTACCCACCGCGAATTTAGCTTTTTTCTTTGGGTTTGGGTCGGCAAAATAGACAGCACTCACTCAGGCTCACCCACAAGATATATATATATATATATATATATATATATTGCTTAGGTCTCTCTCTCTCTCTCTATATATATATATATATATATATATATGAGCCAGCCCGGCTGAGTGAAGGTTTGATGAGTCGGACTCCGAGTGAACCCGGTCCAGTATAATTTTGGTGAGTCTGAGTCCGGATGAGACCTAAGCAATATATATATATATATATATATATATATATATATATTGCTTAGGTCTCATCCGGACTCAGACTCACCAAAATTATACTGGACCGGGTTCACTCGGAGTCCGACTCATCAAACCTTCACTCAGCCGGGCTGGCTCGCACTCCGACTATCAAAATGCAGGTCAACCACGCTTTTCTGCACTTCAACAATATGGATTGTATTTTCCTCATTTAACCTCACATCGTCAACGCACCCTCCCTCGCCCTCGCCTCACCACGTGAGGGTGATGGCTGATGAGTTTGAGGAAGGCCCTCGCTCACCGTCGTGAGGGCACCCATGTCTGCTCATAACACGGAGATAAACAAAAAAACGAGGACATACGACGTGCTCTGAATAATCGTTACGTTTTATATGGTACACTTAATGAAGCACATTCTGTTCAGGCGACTGGAAAGCGGGAATCAAATTATCATGAGTCGGCAAATATTTTAGAGACGGCGGCCACGCATGATGCTTATCCCCCTCCTTTATCCAAACCTGTGGCAGGCCAGAATGCTCAGTATTTTACACACTCGGCGGGAGGTGCAACTGGTGCGTATTCACAAGAAAAAAAAAAAAAAAAGAAAAAAAAAACCAGTCCGCCTCGTCTACATTCGAGTAATGGTAGGAGTCGCGGACATGAACACCAAGGTCCAGAATGGAAAGACCGGCATATTTTCGTCTTGTATAATGAGAAGAGACGAGGGCTATCTTACTAAGAAAGTGACGATTGCAGACTTTGGAGGAGGAGGAATAAACTTGATTTACAGAAATGAGCGGAGGGTGAAATCGTCCGAGGTGAGCGGCGCCCCTATAGTCAAGGATGTCGTGGGCCTACAGAAATAGAGCGAGCTAAGCCTAAAAAGGAATCTAGAGGCAATGTATCGTTTATGTTAAGGCTATAAGAAGCTGCAAATGGATTGGATAATCGATAGTAAGAAGGCAGCATACCAAAAACAGTGAACACAAATAAATAGAAGGGAGTCCGACAGAAACAGAATTGCAATTCTCTGGGCGCATTGCAAAAATGCCGGCATTCGACGGACTCTAATGCCCTTGAAAAGTTGCAAATATGCAGCCATCACCGCTTCTTGCGTATTTCAAAGTAAAGACGCCAGCTCTTCCTTATACGTATAATTCAGGTACGCTCGCAAGCCACGCGACAGCACACAGCTTCACATGCATCAGACCGCGCTTGCCGCTGCCGGACGGGTGCCAACGGTGTCGGGGAGCTCTTCCTGGAAAAGTGCGCCGAGTAGCAAGAACACTAAGTTATGAAATATTTACAAAAGAAAAAAGAAGTAACGAAAGAAAGGAAGAAAAAAGAAGAAATTTAAAAGCGCTTAAACGATTGCGGAGGACCGATCGAGTGCCGTATCATCCGTGGCGGTATGGCAGCCGGAGGGAGAACCATCGCGTGCCAGAAGATCCACGTGCCGCGTCCGTTTATCGAGGGCAGTTCGCGTGGCCGCCGAGTACTTATCAGGACGGCCTGCTTACCACGATCCGGAGCTCCTTTAACACGCACGACCGTGTATGTGTGTGTGTTACATCCGCGCATATACAGGCGAGCGTTGGTGACTATTCCCTCGTCACTATAGAGCAACCTTCGCGCAAATGCCTTAGCATTTTCTAACTATTGCGCCAACGCTCGCGTACTTGGATGGTGCGTCACCTCGTCGCCATTTTTTTTAGCCTGACGTATTATGGCGATGGCGTTGTCCTAAGGGATGAGCAAGCTGCGTCACTCGTAGTTATTATGCTATGTTGGCTTAGATAAGTCCGAGTGCCGCCTTCGCGTGGGTCGCGTCATCTGCTGCCGCACCACGTGCTCTTACTAGCTGCTTAAACGATCTCGGACGCAGCCGATTAATTTGCCGTGTTGTAGGTCTCTGAACAGCATCACTAAAGGAAAGTTAGTACGTAAAACCGCCGAAAGTTGCTGCCATTTTAGCGCTGAGGCAAGCCTCCTTTGCCGGTGAACTTGACTGCGGTAAAAATTATATTGATATACAAGGGGTTTCAGCGAACACTTTCAAAAATTTTTAAAGTTGCCTGTGGCAGATAGCACAATTCTAGTTCCTGAGCTGGTCTACTCGAAGAGGCGGACATTACGTGCACAAGCAATTGAAATGCATAATCAGCTAATTAACAAAAATCACTAATTAAGTTTTTAACTAATTACCTGACGGCCCATATTGTAATTTACAAATTGTAGCCGTAGAGTTCTCGGGATAACACCAGTTGCGAGATATTAATTCCCGAAGTTTGCGGAGAAATACATTGGCGTTGCAGTTACTTTCTAAGCGAAATATCGTTTTATGCATTAGAAGCACAACAGTAACTAGAAAGCCGATGCATTTCTCCACAAATTTTCGAAATTATTATCTTGAAACTGAGAATTCGTTGCAAGTGAATCTACCTTGCGAACGTCACCACTAGAATTAGTAAATTACAATATGCATGGGTCATAAATTAATTAGTTATAAACCTAATTAGTCAATTTTTTAATTAGTCAATCATGCATTTCAATTTTTGGAGCGAGTAATGTCCGTCTCTTCAAGTAGACTAGCTCATGAACTAGAATTGGGCTATCTGCCACAGGCAAACTTTAAAAATTTTTGAAAGTGTACACTGAAACACCCGGTATACTGCAATGTTATGTTCCTAATGGTTTGTTAATGAAATTGCCAGCGCCTTTGTTACCTTACATTAATCAGTTCTTGTTTATTCGTGTATTACGCGACTCTGCCAGAACAGTCTCACTTTTCGCGCCAAATTTCAGAGCGTACGAAAGATGGGAGCAACACGTGCACGAGAGGAGCGCGGGAGGGGGAAAACGCGTAGTAAGAGTGTCGAGTGCATACGGCCGGTGGCAAGCCTCGCGTGGGGATCACGCCGTTCTCAACAGAAGATGTTCAATAGGTGCCACATCGCAGAGCAACCAGAGGCATTATACACCCAGAGCAGACTTGAGCTCCAACGCGAACAAAATGACGCCTAAGCATGTACCGTGTGCGGAAGCGACAGCCACTCCGTAGAATCGTCGAGCAGAGCTGGAACGTCGTCAACACGCAGCGAAGCGTAGTTAAGAACGCGAGCGCATGCTCGCTCGCAAATGCGTAGCGTAGCAGCGTCGAGTGGTGGCGATGAGCACCGAGGAGCGTGGTGAACATTACGCCCAGAAACGCGATGCGGATCAGCGTCCATACGCAGCGAAGAATGGCTTGGAACGCGAGTGCATACTTGCTCGTAAACGTGCTTCAGCCCGGAGGCGTCGATATGTTGGGATGAGACAGCACCGTGCCGCTTACTAATGCAAACAACTACTTTGGGAAGTATACTTCGGGGAGGACAAGTCCGGTTTAGTGTGTATAGTGCGTACGATCGGCTCTACTTTCTGTCGAACGCGTGCCAGCCGTTTTCGAGTGCCGCAAGCTTACGATGAGCTAGGTGTACTCTCTGAAAATGGGTCCAACTTCGCCTTGTGATGTGTACTTGCAAATGCTCGATAAATAACAAGATATCTTCTCGCAAGCACCAAATAAACTTGGATTATACCAAATCCCACAGTGCGTGGGATCCACATACTTCTTTTATCCAAACGAAAGCAGCACGAAATGGCTCAGTGTCGAAGCGCACGTGTCTTGCGCCATCGCGCTGAAATTCTCATTTCTAACATGCAGGATATCATACAGGCCAGTAACACCAGGAGGTTCGCACTGATGAAATAGGAAAATATGTTCATTGGTGCGCAACACGCGATAAGCAGCTATCGGCCTGAAAGTGATGAACATGGCTTGTGTCAGACACGTTGATCGGTGCCAGGGCTTAAATAAATAAAAAAAACAAAAAAAAAAAAACAGGTACAAAAGTTGAGCAAAACACGCTTCAGTAAGACCAAGAAACTGAGCTAATTTTGACCTTTCCAAAGTAGAAAACGCTGTTTTATAAACCAGCTTGCGACTAACTGGTATCTGAAAGACGTGAAAAAGTGCCGCAAAATTCTTTCCTGCTTATAGCTTGCCCCAAATCTTTTGAACTAAACCAAAATACTAGTATAAAAATGGTCTTCAATATGTGGAAATGGAGGATTGCTGCACATGTTCATAATACTGATAAACTTTAAAATAACAAATTTGCTTATTAATTTAACAGTTTGCGCAATTTATTTCGACGACTCCGTTTCCCCATTCAAATGAAAAGCTCGATTTGCGATGAATTCCACCCCCATGAATAAAGAAGGGCACTCCCTCCAACGCGACGTGACTGCAGACAAGTAGACGCCGTTGAAGGGAGCCCGCAGCCGTAGATAGCCCCCTGCGGTTTGTCGCCCCTCAACTTGCCACGGAACCGCTCTTGCATTGCGTGAGCCGAATACGTTGCATACCCCCTTGTTGTAATTCGCATTGCCTGGAAGAGGTTCGACGCTCTGCAGTGCCCCTGTAATGAGCTGTTTTCGCATTTCGTTGCCGTGAGAGCTTTATTTTTAATGTTGTTGCTCTTCGTTTTGGCGATGCCCTCTATATAGGCGTTAGAATAGGTGCGACGGAAAACTTGCTAGAGCGAAGCAACTGCCCGTAAAGAATGGTTCATCTTCCAGTGACCGTATTTGGGCAACCTTACAGATCACACGGCCTTTAAAAGACTCACTGCCCCGACGTTAGGTAACTTATAGCTTTGCAAGCGTACAATTTGCGGCTTACTGGAAGTTTTCACTGTTTTCATTTTTTTTTCTGACGTAGGATTGAAGAAAGGATCCTTTTCAATGCGTGAACTGAGCTCGTCTACAATACCAACACCTAACAGATCAGCAGATTCAATGTAATAGAACCAGGAGATCTTTCGGCAGAAGATATCGAGAAGTTGCAGTGCTCTGGACAGCGCCGAGGCAAACACAAGAACATATTGCGGCGCTATAGTTGGTGCGTGACAGTTAACAAGTAGATTCTTGCGTGACAGACGACCACAAAAGGAATACACACCTAGACCGGACAAACACAGTCATAGAAGAGGGCAATTTTGCATAAAACCGAGTAACGAGCATTGCTTCTTCTAGAGCTCACATCAGAATTATAAAGCGTTGTTCAGATTTACGCAACTCAGTAACTAGTGCTCGGCGCGCCTAGGCTGTCAGACCTGTTACATGTCCAGAAATGCCTCTTCATGCAGCTATCTGTCAACCTTCACCGCAGTACACCAGCGCAACTCATTAGGCGACATTTTCAAAAAAGCATATTTCAGAAGGCCGCCCAAATTTAATAAACTTTCAGCTAGCAACGTCGGGAAGGTACGCCCTTTTATTAACATGCCGGCACTTATACGTAATATATTTGCCGCGCTATAGACGTGTTTCGGTCAAGATTAAAACACTGCTGTAATGCAACCTAAGTACCGCAAATACACATGTTATTAGAGTGGCGTACCCTCTCGACAGTGCTAACAGACAGTAACAGCGGCACGGTACAGAAATAGCCTCGCTCCGATTATAAGGCGTATGCGCTTCACTTTTCGTGGGTTACTGACAAAAAAAAAAAAAATACACTGCGTGCACTCACTCACCGCGACTCCTTAGGCATTTTACTGGAGAACTGCAGCGTGTAAACAACCACGATACGGCAGCCACTAACGCGTATGCATTGAAAAGCACGAGTCGCTCAGACACCACGCCGTCATGCTAATGACGGTCTGTAGACCACTAATTTTCATTTGACTTTTTTCATTAGATGCTTCATGACCTCGCAAGCGCACCTGAGTCAATATTTCTTATATGACAAGATGGTCACGATAAACATAAACAAGACAAGACGAAGTGAAACATTTTGACATATACACTGAGCACCTAAAGGGCGAGGAACCGTTTCCTCTCCCGCATTGTTGGGGTGTCTCGTCAACGCTCCTGCTGTACCGTGGGCACCTATATCACCCTCCACCTGCTGCTGGTTGTACTTGAGGCGCACCGTCTCCCGTGTTGCTCATTTATTGTTGTTGAAAAAAATATGAAAGAGGTAGAATTTAAAAACACGCAGGGCTGAAGCGCTGGGGTACCGCACAGTAATGTTCCGGGCAGCTGACGTCGCCGATCAAGGAGCTCGAGCGCGCAGAACGCGGCAGAAGACGCTGCGTTTCTGTAAGGCTGCTTTGCCTGCTTGTTTCTACCTGCTCGCTCTTCCGTGTGCTCAATCAGGAAAAGGAATCAGCGCGTGTTTAGACCTGAAAACAGGCTTTGGTGACGAGACGTCGGGCCGAGATACGACTTCTCAAGGCAAAGGAATGACACCATAGCAAACTTGCCGTCCATTCGTTCAACTTGAACAACAACGGTGAGTCGAGTCAGTTCACAACAGCGGACGCAAGGAATGTGCTCCGGGAAGATGCAACCTTTTATTTGCTCGTTACCAGCAGGTGACATGGGCTTAACGCGGTAACAACATATAAATATGAGTGAGCAAAGCCGCGCGTCTGGTGTAGACTCTGGCAATGGTTCTCATGCAATGTAGTCAACAGAACAGCTTCCATCGAGACTGCCAAGGCTCTGCCAAGTGTATGTGAAACACCCGAATTTGTTCTCACAGCGGCCTTTAAAGCCACATAGAAACAGAGGAACGACGGACGACTCCCCGGATACAATCAGGGCTGCCGTCCAGTAGCAGACGATTCTCTGCTCCGGCTATAAGGCAGGAAAACGTTTGCAATAGCGTCTTCCATCTCTCCTCAGGCGCCGACCACAGGAGAAGGAGAATTCGACACACGAACCCTATCGCAGGCTGAAAGGCGGCCAGTGGACAACACTGACCCACAGCAGTTCCCGAGAGAAGTAGTGGGAATTCAACCTCGTGGCCTTCGCGACGGAGACCGGCCTCATTCATCGCATCCATATGCTTGAGGAATCGCTAATTGTTGCTGGAGTCTTGGTTGCAGCGTTAACTTTTTTGTTGTTAAGGGCCTTCTTCCGCTATCTAGCCACCTTCGCTAATCATATGCCCGACGTTACCATTAGCTGGAAGTTGATTTCCTTTATTAACCATTTTGGCGTAATAACTATTTCCTGAACACAAGCCCTGAACAGCAGGCGCTGTAGAATACTAAGCTAAGGGATGCTAAAGGTTCGTCTCAGGTCACTTGCAGCTGTAAAGTGTGAAGAAAGAAAACATTGATTAATTTTAATATTTATTTACATGCTGATTACTGGTGTTCAAAATTAAACATAACGTGGATGCGTTGTATAGTTTCTAAATAAGCGCGTAAAAAGTTCACGCTGGTCATTTTTGATCAGAACCTCTCTTGAATACGTTTTATGGCCCAACGTCAAAAAAAAGAAAAAAAAAGTTTCATACGGAACCGGGACAGTAAGTGAATTGAAACAACGTCGAGCGACTGCTCAATTCTAGCTGTGATTCTTTTTTCTTACGTTCGCTTCAAGGCGCCAGCGCACATCAACCTTTTCCGCCCTCACCGTCAAATACTTCTTCGCTGAAATGGATTTCCTACGAAGCGGTCGGCAGCGGGGAAATTGCTCCGTAGCTATGGATCGTGCAAAACACTTTCGTGCCCTCACCCAGCTCGCCGAAGTTTTGGCTATTTTTACAGGCAAGCCATTTCGCCCGTGCCGACCTACCGTTCACGGGCGACAGTATTTTTCTTGTCCGCAGGAAGACGTAGCTGCAGAGCGAATACTCGAAGAAGCGCAAGTGGTTATTTGGTGCGCTTTTGTCAAAGCGGGTCGCCAAATCGCCGCACGTCGGAGAATAAACTTTTATCTGAGCCGTAAAAAACCGCGCACACACCAAATGACGAGAACGACAAAGGCGCGGAGCAGAAAAGGAATGTCTCCCGGGGGTAAATAAAAAAAACTATTTATATATAATATCTGTCGGCTGTATATGGGCATGGTTAACAAAAATAGTTTCCCCTTGTACTGTTGTATATATATGAACGAGAAGAAAGGAAACCGAGGGTACGATTTTTATAGTCATATCATAAGAAGCCAACAAAGAAAGACAGCAAGGACAGCATAGTGGAAATTACATGTACTTATTATTTGTTAATGGGGGAGACGACGACGAAGTTTCGTGCTCGGTTGGTGGTTTCTTCTGGTGCTGAAATGGTGCTCTATTTATGTGCTTTTCGTGCATCAGTAACAAGCAACGACGTTTGTGCTGAACCCTGAGGACTCCTACTCTGCTGGAACATACACCTTCCCTTAAAAAAAAAGAAACGAACACTTCACAGAGACAGTCTAAGAGGTCACAAAGTCTCTCAGCCATGCTGAGGTCGGCGAACTCTAGTTCTAGGCTCTGACTGTGCTGTTGCACCCCGCGATGTCGATGGAGATTCTACATGATGCGGCCCTCCCCTTTGCTCGTTCTCTGCTTGCTCTGTACGTTTTGTGGTGTCGGGAAGGCCAGTGTGCTCGGCTGGCATAGTTCGAGGCTCGGCCACAACATCAGTGCTGGTATACCAATCACCAACCACAGGAGCTGCTGTTGTCAACTTTAAGCCCCCTTGATGACCTGCGTAAGGTACTTTAGACAGTCTCGCAGCATTCCATGTGTTGTTCTCTTCCAGGGTAAAAGTACTATTTCCCTTTTTACCCACTATCTTCAGGGGTTCACTGTAGGACAAATCGCTTTTCCTGGGAGCATGAGGATTTTTCACCCTCACGAAGTCACCCGTGGCACCTTCGCCGTTCTCTTTCGATCTGTATACTCCTTGCTGCTCATTTGTTTATCTCTCACCCTCTTCTGGTTGACCTCCCTGCCTTTCCTCTCCTTGCTTTCTCTCTCTCTCTCTCTTCCGTAACGGGGCGATTTCTGGTGCCGGCTTGTTGAAAAAATCTGGGCTTTGGGATAAGCCCACTATGTCCAACATGGTGCGTGGAGCGCGTCCATGCAAGAGTACAGCTGGTGGAACGCCCATTGTTGCATGTGGGGTGCTGCGATAAACAGCACGGTACTCCAATACTTCTGTCTCAATAAGCCGATGCTCCAAAACTGCAAGCTGCACGTAGTCTTTCAAGACCCTATTGAAACGTTCCACCTGTCCGTTACTTTAAGGATGATAAATCGATGAGCAGGAGTGCTTAATTTCGCGCTTTCGAAGAAAATCCTCGAAAAGGGTGGACTTCAGTTGCGCTCCATGATCTGTTAATATCTCATCTGGGTACCCCTCTCTGCTGAAGACTGCTGTCAAAAATTCGATGACAGCATTAGACGTCACACTTGAAACAAATGATACCTCGGGCCACTTCGAAAAAAGGTCAACTAGCGTTATTGCAAACTTGCAGCTCTCCTTAGCCCTTGTGAAAGGACCGACAATGCCCAGTGCTAGTTTCTGCCAAGGACGCTCAGGTAGCGGAATGGGTTCCAGTGGTGTTATCGCGGGCTTCGCTGACTTATCTGCCGCTGGACAGACACTGCAAGACGAGATTGCCTGCTCTACTTGTTTGTCGAGTCCTGGCCACCAATACTGGTTGCGAAGCCTCTGCTTTGTGCGCACAATTCCTTGGTGACCTTCATGCCGCTTCTCCAGGAGCGTTGCTGTCAATGCAGCTGGTATGACCAGGCGCTCATCCCGCAATAGAAGGCTGTCCATAACTGCCAGCTCATCCCGCACGTAGAAAAAGGGCCGCAACTCGAGCTGAAGACTGCATTTCGCCGGCCACCTAGTTGTGACGTAAGTCATCACCTGGTGTAGCAGCAAGTCGGATTGAACAGCTTCCCGAAGTTGTGCCTTTGTGATGCAGGTGGAAACAAATGGCACAACTTCTTATTCTTGTTCTTGTACGTTTGAAAGAGGCAATCGTGATAGCGCATCCGCCACCTTGTTATCACTTCCACGGTGATATAGCACCTCAAAATTTTAGTACAGAAGACGTGCTGATCATCTTGCAATTCCAGTAGATCGACGACCTGTGCCCCGGGATGAGAGGAGAGTAACCAGAGCCTCATGGTCAGTTCGTAGCTCGAACTTCCTTCCCCACAGAAAAACATGCCAGTGTGCACACGCCCATACGCATGCGAGCGCCTCCTTTTCTCCTACTGAGTACTTGCGTTGCGCTTGCGACAGCGTTCGAGACGCGCAGGCAAGGGTTGGGAGATCATTTCCGTATCTTTGTTGTAGCACTGCTCCCAGACCATAGTCGGAAGCATCTGTCGTCACTACCGGAAGTAGGGAGGGGATGAACATCTGCACGGCCTTCCATGTCATGAGTAGTTGCTTCACCGCTCGGAAGCTTTGAGCAGCCTTGTCGTCGCAGGAAAATAAAGCTCCTTGACGAAGTAACTCGCGAAGAGGCTCTACGACGTCAGCAAAAGGGGGAATGAACTTGGCATAATAACTGACAAGTCCCAGGAACGAACGTAGCTCTGTGATGTTCCTGGGCGCTGGAGCATGAACAGCTTCAACCTTCGATTTCAAAGGTTACAAGCCGTTGTGGCTGACGACATGTCCCAAGAATGTCAGTTATTGCACATTGAACAAGCACTTGTCACTAAGCCGCAGGCCAGCCGCTGAGACGCGCTGAAGAACATCATGAAGGTTCGCAGTGTGCTCAGCCGCAGTTTTACCGTAGACGACGATATCGTCTATGTAGCAAAGTACGCCCATGCAGCCCCTCAGGATTGAAGTCATCATCTTCTGAAAATTGGCTGGTGCAGAGGCGAGGCCGAAACACACTAGACGGGACCGAAAAAGGCCATCGTGCGTAATGAATGTGGTCAGATCACGGCTTTCAGTCGTTAATTCCAGTTGATGGTAAGCTGATGCCAAGTCAATTTTTGAAAAGTATGCTATCACTGCAAGTTGATGTAGAAGGTCGTCACTATGTCGAAGAGGTAATGCGCCAACGATGATAGCTTTGTTGGCCTCACGGAGGTCCACACAAAGCCGAATGCGGCCGTTCTTCTTTCAGACCACTACCACTGGAGATATTCATTGAGAAGCATCCACCTTCTCGATTATACCTGCTTGCTCAAGCCGCTGTACTTCCGCAGAAATTTGTTCCCGAAGGGTCAGAGGCAGTCGACGTAGCTTAGCTGCCACTGGAGTCACATCCAGCTTGCGGTTGATGTGATGGGTAAAACCTTTTACAAGTCCCGTCTCGTCCAAGAACAAGTGGCTGAATTTCTCGCAAAATTCCACAGGTAGAAGATCAGAGGCGGCACTTTTTGTTTGCAGGCATTTCAACTCAGCCCCATGTATGTGCAAGTCCAGGCTGCTCATGGCGCCAAATCAAAATACTGCGATTTCCTGCTGTACAACATACAAGAGAACAGAGACAGTGCTCTGCTTGTAAGCAACGGTAGCAGAAAAGCAACCCTTCACCATGATATTGCTGTTAAAGTAATGCTATAAAACGACAGCAGGTGGTAGCAACGCCTTCATACCTTGAAAATGCTTCATGTAAATGTCCTCCGTTATTATGGATACTGACGACCCTGTATCCACTAAAAAGTTCTACAGGAACGCCTTCAACTTGCAGTTCGATGTAAATACTGCGGCGCGAAACGACGGTCGAGACATGTAGCAGCGTCAGTCGATGCTTAGCATCCTTTTGCAGTCGCGATACGCGCTGCTCGGTGTCCTCTTGCACTTCTCGCACGCTCTCTTGAAATTTCGAACTGCGGCACATAATCTGAAAGTGGTCTACTTTTCTGCATTTTGAGCATTTCTTATTTTGGGCATTGCAATTCGGCGAATTTGCTAAATGCCGAGTAGACCCGCCGCGGTAGCAACGACGCTGTGCCGACGCCGGCTGCGTCTGTTGACACTTCTGCGGCGAAGGCGCAGACTCTTTACAGCGACCGTCACTCGAATTGGCCGCGAATTGACCTGAATGTCGTATGTATTTCACTTCCTCCGCTGCGCCGAACTCTCGAAGGCTCATCAAGGTTGCTTCATAATGCTCTGCTATCGTAATTGCCCTGTCCAAGGTCAGCTTTGCGCCTTCGCAAAGGAAGCGTTCACGAAGCCTATCCGATACGATACCGGAAATGAGCTGGTCGCGGACAGCTATGTCAGAGGGTCCCTCGAACTCAAAGTTCTTTGCTAGTCCGCGTAAATTAGCAATGTAGGCATCCGTAGGCTCACCCGGATTTTGGATCCTCTTTTTGAAGCGGTGGCGTTCGGCTAGCACGTTCGTCGTGGTTAAGAACAGGTGGTCACAAATGCGCAGTGCGGTTTGGAACGCATCTTCCGTCGTTGTAATTTGACTTGTAGAAGTAGTACCCTGACCTGGGACTGGCACCGTGGTAGTAGTAGCAGGGTCGTTCGTCGACGCGTTGCGGAATTTACGTTGCCCCTCGACGCCAAGCGAATGCAGAAGCACGGCCGCTGGATTAAAAAAAAAAAAAAAACCTTTTTTTTTTTTTTTTTTTATCCAGCGGCCGTGGCAGAAGTATGGCTCTCCGCCGAGACGCAGCTAACTCGGTGGCACCCGACGCTTCCACGTAGGTAGAAAACAGTTCCTTCCACTGTTTCAATGACATGGGTGGCTGCCCAGGGGTTTCCAGAAATGCAGGTGGAGGCGTAAGTCCCGCGAAACTCATTGTAAGGTTTAGCTCGTCGCCAAATGTGTTGTATCGTAGCTAAGTCAAAGCGACCACTCCGTGCCAGAGGAAGCAACGACTCCGAGCGTCTCCGATCACATGCTGCTGCCTTGCCAGCACTAGCCGTTTTTATTCGCGCTCTTTGACGTCATGCATGACGTAACAAACTGGCTAACAGATTCGAAATCAAAACTGAACTGCACATGGCCCTTACAATGCAATAAATGATTTAAGATTGGTCATGTTCAGGGCTTTTGCACCAATGACCTGGTCTGTTCCAAATGTATGTATGTATATATATATATATATATATATATATATATATATTGTGAGACGTCGGCCGATGCGATGCCTTTATTTCCGAGCCGCCACCCGAGTCAGAGACGAAGCACCGCACGAGACAAAAGATGATGATGAGTCGTATGTACAAATGACGACGACGATATGCACAAATTGCGCTCACAAAAGATGATGAGTCGTATGTACAGATGACGACGCCGATATGCACAAAATGCGCTCACACTAACTTCCCCCCCCCCCTTCAGGAAAGCGGTCAGCAAGACCGCAAGCTATAGAAAGGGTAGGTACGGCGAATGTAAGGTTTCAGGCGAGATACGTGAACGATTTCCGTAGTGCGGCGGCGGCGGTCAGTAGCTGAGCTGACAGGAGTGACGCGGTAGTTAACGGCCGACGTTCTTTGCAAAACGGTGTAGGGGCCGAGATATCTGTGGAGAAACTTTTCACGGAGGCCCGGTGCGCGAACAGGTGTCCACAAAAGAACTTCCTCGCCTGGGCGGAACGAAGCAGCGCGACACGTCGCATCATAGCGAATTTTCCTTTTGTCCTGAATGGTAGCGGTGTTGGCGCGGGCAATTTCACGGCAGCGGGCGATGCGAGCAGCAAATTCTTCAGGAAGAGACGCGGATGGAGCAGCAGGTGCTGAAAGGAGTGTAGTGTCCAAGACGAAAGGCAGCGCACGACCGTACACAAGGAAGAAGGGACTGTAATTGGTTGTACGTTGGACGGCAGTATTGTACGCAAACGTCACGAAAGGTAGGATGGTGTCCCAGTTGGTGTGATCGGGTCGAACATACATTGACATCATGTCGGACAAAGTTCGATGAAAACGCTCGGTAAGGCCATTTGTTTGCGGATGGTACGCTGATGTGGTCTTATGGGTGGTGTCAGAGGCCTGGAGGACTTCACGAAGGACATGCGAAAGAAACGTCTTGCCACGGTCACTCAGGAGCACACGAGGTGCGCCGTGGCGCAAAACGATACCGTGCACGAAAAACTCGGCGACTTCTGAGGCAGTACCAGAGCGAAGAGCAGCTGTCTCAGCGTACCGCGTTAGATGATCCACTGCGGTAACGATCCAGCGGTGACCAGCGGGCGTGAGTGGGAGGGGTCCATAAAAGTCTATACCCGCAATTTCGAAGGGGGTGGACGGGCATGGTAGAGGCTGCAGAGAACCGGCTGGAAGGGATGTCGAGCGTTTTCTGTGTTGGCATGACGCGCAGGAGCTAACGTATTTGGCGACAAAGATGGAAGGGCCCGGCCAGAAACAACGCGTTTTGATGCGGTCGTAGGTATTAAGAAAGCCGAAGTGGCCAGCCGTCACGTCGTCGTGAAATGCTTCTAATACTTGGAGTCGAAGTGAGCGAGGTATGACTGGTACCCACCGGTTACCGGAAGGATGGTACATTAATCGAAATAACGCTCCACCCTGAAGCTTAAAACGTGAAAGTTGTCGTCGTAAGCGACTGTTGGGGGGTCGTGCCAAGCCAGTAAGTCGGTCGATCAGCGTTCGACAGTATGGGTCAGTACGCTGGAGTGAGACGAGGTCAGTGGACGGAAGAAAGTCAACTGAGGCAACCGCCTGTCCCGGGGCTACTGGACGTGTGCTGAGACGTGTGGCTAGATGGTGACGTGCAGACCGAAGGTCAAGCATGGGCGTTTGGAGACAACGGGCAGCGCGACAAAGCGTCGGCATCTTTATGTTGTTTGCCGGACCTATACGTGACAGTAAAGTCATATTCCTGCAAGCGCAGTACCCAACGGCCGAGGCGTCCAGACAAGTTTTTCAGGGACGACAACCAACAGAGAGCATGATGGTCGGTCACAATTGTGAAATGGCGGCCGTAGAGATAGGGTCGAAATTTTTGTATTGACCACACGATGGCGAGGCATTTCTGTTCTGTAATTGTGTAGTTGCGCTCAGCAGGAGAAAGAGTACGACTTGCATAAGCCACGACTTGCTCTTCAGACTTCTGATTCCGCTGCAGCAGGACAGCGCCAATTCCATGCCCACTGGCATCAGTGTGTAGAATAGTAGGGGCGGTTGCATCGAAATGACGGAGCACGGGTCCTGACGTGAGAAGTCGTTTGAGGGTCTGGAAGGCGGCTTCACAGTCGTCCGACCACACAAAGGACGCGCTCGAAGTCAGAAGTTTGTGTAGAGGAGCGGCGATGGTGGCGAAGTCACGGACAAAGCGGCGGAAGTAGGACGCGATTCCTAGAAAGCTGCGGAGTTCTTTAAGTGTGGTTGGTGGCGGAAATTGCAGTACTGCAGCGATTTTATCGAGATCAGGCTGGATGCCATGCTTACTGACGACGTGGCCCAATACTTTATAGCTTCAGCTTGCAAAGTGACACTGTGTAGTATTGAGTTGGAGACCAGCCTTTGCTAGACACACGAGAACTTGGTCTAGACGTTGTAGGTGCTGGGAGAAACTCGACGAAAAGATGACAGTGTCGTCCAAGTAACAAAGGCATGTCTTCCATTTTAAGCCACGGAGTACTGTATCTATCATACGTTCAAACGTAGCTGGCGCATTGCACAGTCCAAAAGGCATCACGTTAAACTCGAAAAGGTCATCAGGTGTAGCAAACGCAGTATTTTCTTTATCTTGCTCATGCATTGGAATCTGCCAATATCCGGAGAGCAAGTCGAGGCTCGAGAAATACTCGGCACCTTGCAAGGTATCCAAAGCATCGTCAATACGAGGCATTGGATAAACATCCTTGCGGGTAATTTTGTTTAGCGCCCTATAATCGATGCAAAAGCGCACAGAACCATTCATAAGCGCGAGTGGACAACTAAGCACACAAATATAAGCACACGTGCAGAAAAGTCGCAGGGTCTCTATTCGTGTCGGAGTCGCGCAGACGTCATATCACACCGCCATTGTCTATGGTTGTCACTTTTAAAATTTCTGCCTTCGCCATGTTTGATGCTCGCTGACGGTTTGGAGGGAAGTGAAAGCGCCGTGCATCAGTGCCAGAGTCCACCAGCCCAGTGCAGGTATCCAAGAGCGAGCGGCGAACCTACGTCTTATGAATTTGGAAGCACAAAAGTTTTTTGGGCGGAAATTCACTTAGCTGTATGCCAGAAGCATAGAGACTAATGGGATTAACTATGTTTCACTTAACTTTACAGTTACTGTTGCTTACGGCGCGAGAAGCACAAAAGTCATGAGAAGCATATTGGCGCACCGTGCAATTCCTCGAATACTTGCTTTTAATTATATCTTTTCTTCTTCTTTTTCTAAGTGATCCTATGTCTTGTTCATACGTGTGTTGTGCTTTTATAGCCTTTTTTTTGTTTCTCTGTTTACCTGAGAAATTACGCGTATGAAATAGTCTAGCAAAATCATAGTCATTGTCCTTCTCCTCTTACCTCAACGCTGTGTAGCTGGCTAGAACAAACTGGTTCAGGCCGAAAGCCTTTGATTTTTGGTACAACTATCTGTTATTATTAGGTCAGAAAAATAGCCGGTATTCAACTGAGTTAACCAAATTTAAAGATACCGACCAGCTGCTATGATAGCCTAACTTGCTGTCATGTAGCTGCTCCGGGAATCTTAGAGTGACACTAAATGGAAAAAAATAATTTCATTTGTATTAGTGAATTGCCCGTTTACGGCGCCATAAAAACCACTCTCACCGTGAGAAGAGACTTGCTAAGCCAGACAAAACGCAAAATCCGAAGACGGGAGGCAATGCCGCCTTGAAATTACAGCACCAGCGCGCTGTGACGTCACGGAATTTGATGGCTTCAGCTCAGGCATAGTTAATTATTTATTGGGAAAGGACTACCTTGTATTCTAAGAGAGACAACTATTAAACTAACCAAGTTTTAACAGCCTTTATTGATCCACTGTGGCTACAGTATGATATATATACTATATATATATATATATATAGGCCTCGCTTATCCCAGCAAGGCCTTGTCTCGTGTGCTGCGCACTTATGACGTTGAGGTTGCACACGTGCCTGTGTGTAAGCTAAGGCACGCACTCGTGGGCGGTATGGACAAGCTTCCGAGAGAATCGTTTCCTGGCGTGGTCTACAAGATACCCTGCGCAGATTGCGACTACGCGTACATCGGTGAATCGGGCTACTTCAAACAGAGACTGCGGCAGCATCAGAACGATGTCGAAAAGAAACGAATAGTTTCGAATGCCCTTGCCGAACATACGGATGCAACAGGCCACAAGATTGACTGGGAAAAGTCAAGAATTATCGGCCAAGAAAGAAACTTGAAATCACGTCTCTATCTAGAGTCGTTGGAGATACAAAAAACACGTCACACGCTCAATTGAAGTGAGGGAACCCTCCCCCAGTCGTACACGCGCTGTTTGCGTCACGTGCTCAAGAGTACATAAGCTGCAACAAATTTTCCTTCACCCCATTGTGAACAAGGCTTCCGTAGCGAAGCCGAAACGTCTTTTACTGAGTTTTTATTAGTTTTTTAGCTTTTATTTTGGTCGGTGTCCGTCGTTTTGTTGCTTCATGTTTCATCCCGACCAGACGGGCTTCCGTCGAACCCTCGATTTCATATATATATATATATATATATATATATATATATATATATATATAGCTTGAAATTCGTGACATCACACCGATGCGCCGGAGCTAGAGTTGCGACGCACAATTAAAAAAAATGACACTTCCATTTTCTCTTCTTGTGAGGCAACTATTACCGTGCAGTAACGAGAATATAATTTAGAAGGCATATTTTATCAGTATAAACTAATGAATTAGTGTTTCTCTGTAGAGTGTTCGTACTTTAACCTTGCGCTGAGAGACTGAGTGGATCGGCGTTTAGTGTGTCATGCATATTTTCATGAAATCAACGGAAGGGCCTCGAAGCAAAGTCGAGGAACAGTCATTCCAACACACGATGACATGCCCTACCCTTCGGGTGATGGCCAAGACTGCTTCTTATTAGAGTTCCCTATCTCAGTCTTTGCGTGTGTGTGTACGTGCGCGTTCTGGATATGACCAGAAAGAAGGTGATGATTATCAGCTAAGTTTTTTTAAAGCTATTGATTTCGCGACCAATGTTCGTAAATGTCAGTCCTTCGCCAAGACCAAGACAACACGTCCGCGCTATAGAACTAGTTTCTCTACAATGACTGAGAGCAGAGAGGGGCGGAATGAAATAAACGCTGTATACTCCTTTCTGCACAGCGCAGGAGAGGGAACACAGGTTAGCCGGGCAGCGGATGGGGCTCTTCGCACATCCCGGCAGCGGTGTGCCGAAGTGATTTATGCTTCCGCCGATATCAGCGATGCACTATACGCCGGCGCCGAATACTTGCACTGGTTGGTTTTGTTCTCACGTCCACGCGCCCGAATGCAGCGGTCTCAAAGATGGCGTCTGTTTCACCTCGGCTGCCAATAGCTAGCTGCTTCCTGCGCAGATTTCTATTCGCACCTGTAAATACCAGTTACAAATGTTGACAGTATTGGTGCAGCCAGAGTATATAGACAAGAGTACGCTAGTTTGCGTGTCTGAGAATTGCACTGTAAACAATCTCTCGCAAAGAATTTTGTAATTAATGTTACCTAATCTAGTTTGTCACAGAGTTCGCGTAGTTTGTATTCGACCACTTCTTTAACTCGCAGTAAGAGCCTGGCCACAAAGTGACCGCCATCCGATGTATATATCGCACGATAACTCCACACGGCAGTTCCGCGCCGATGGTCGCCAGTGCGTCGAACCAAGTGTGATGGAGACTTAAATTTACTCAGCCGACCTCATTTGGTAATCAGTCTAATAGCCCAAATTTGTTTTCACTGACCATGCTGCATAAAGTTAACATTTTCATGGCGCGGCGCTTCTGTATCGCATGTTTAATTAAACTAATCGCCAATGTTCCCAGCTGTTCGTTGTATCAGACTTGAGCAGGGCCGGAACCATCGTGAATACAAAATCATTTTCATTTTCATATTGAGGAACGTGCTGCTTCTACCCCTCAAGAAATATACTACGCAAGAGATGTCAGTGACAAGAATGTTCGAATGTTAGTTATCTAAGCTAAGTTATGATAATTAAATACGTTAATCTTGCATATATTATAACCCAATGGCGCTTTCCCGCCGAACACGTTCTACTTGCAGTGCGACACACAGCAAATTGATGCCTCTGTTGGCTTTTTATTAATTCCTACCGACTATGCTTCGTGTACGGTAGCACATTAGGTTAGCCAGCATACAAATGTAAGTTTGCCCGCTGTGGCACAGAAATACTGTCTGTTACTCAAGTGGCATGTATAGACTCGAAAGGTCGCACCACCCACAAGATTTTAACTTTAATCATTTTGTCCTAGAATGCGCGAGTGCATAAACACAGTATCTCGAATAGGTGATTCAGATCTACGTGCACATGAGAACTTCAACAAAACTTCGCAAGCCGTATCACTAGGCAAGCTTCTAATTTCAATTTCAACCTACCAAAATGTATCAACTTGTACGGTGAACTGTTAATTCAGTTTGCCGGCGCAAAAGTTTGAAATAAGCTACTAATAGAAATTAAAGTAGCTAGGGATTTTAAACTGAGTTTTAGGTTCTATTACTTATCTAACCTAACCGGCTGGTGAATTTTTTTGTTACTGCTGCATGAGCTTTCGCGGTTTTCGTGGCGTCGCGTGACAGACAGACGACGTGGGGGTGGCAAGAAAAACGTTTGACCAATCGTGGAAGGCTATAGTGGCAGAAACGGAATGGAAACCGATTGGAATAGCTTTACGTTATAGCGCCCCTGATGCATGCATCTAGGATAGTGACGTCAGGATTGACTCGAAACATACTTCGTGAGTTATTTTTGTCGTTCGTGATGTGACTAGGGTCTCGCACAATATACCGCAAATTCTTGAAAGCTGGCGGCAACAATAAGGTTCCACCAGCTACAACCCATTCTGCATGCATCTGGCCTAAAATTCGAGATAAAGATTTCTGGTTGTCTTTCCTTATTTCTTTTTGAATATGATTACAACTGTTGTCCATAATAACATACAAGGGATCTCGAGAGCGATGAAGGTCAGCTGCAGTGTTAACTTCGAATAGCCTTTCTTGTGGAGAATGGGCGCTTTGGAATTCTAATCAGGAGAATATATAGACATCTCTTGAAAGCATACAAAGTCGCGCTGCGAGATTTATCGCCAGTGATTATCGCCGGCTCAGCAGCGCCACAGCGATGAAGGCAAAATTGCAGCTGCCTTTGCTGAGCCACCCAAGGCGCTGCCGTCGTCTGAACTTTTTTTCACAGCATCTACTACGAGCGCACTCGCAGTAAAGCAAAATACCTTACTCAGTGAAACTTGCTTTATGAAGAGGTTGTGAGTATTTAATGTAATTCATTGTTTTGCAATTGAATCTCGTGTATGTAAGGATGGAAACGTAACTATTTTTTCTTCTTGTATTGATTCCGTTGTACTTTATCACCTCATTTAAATACGCCGTGTTGTTGCATACATTGTTTTCACGGTACAAATTGTTCATTCCATTATTTGTTAACTTAGAATAGTCGTGTTTGCTTTGTGTGTCACCGTGTACCATGTCATTGTTCTACAAAAACATACTATTATAATTACATCCTTCCAGCTCTAATGCTCTTAGTCAAAATGCGGCATTATGTAATGAATATTACATAAATAAATCAGAGTATTGCTTGTACTTGTGTCACATAAAAATAGTAGCCGATGCCTCCTGGGACAGGCACCGATAACTTATAATAAATATAAGAAATATATAGAAGACGTACATTCGCCCACCCAGAGCTCAAATTCTATTTGTCGATATCATAGCCCTGGGGCGCAATAACGTAAAATGATTCCAAACTGTTTTGATTCAAAACTCCTGACGTCAAATTTACGTAACCACCAACGCAAGCATCGGGCGGTGACCCACAGCGTTGTCTGAACAACCCAATCAAACACTCTCCTCATTTATAGGAGGTCACATTTGTTCGCCTTCAAAACCAATAACACCGTCTACACTCAGCGGTTTTCTTATCTAATAGGCTAACAAGAGGCGAGGAGCACGTTCTAGTGGAGAGGGTTTCGATGGGGCCAAGCCAGCACAGTGAAAATAGATAACCGCATGAAGAGGGTGGTGCCGGCTTCTCCGATTGGTCCGCTTCGCCTTACTTAAGTTGCGGTGGCTGGTCGAAAATCGCGGCGGCGTGCAACTGTAGGATAAGAATGCCGCTAAAACAAATCCTCAGCAAGGAAGAATTCGCAGAGCAATGCCGTATACGTGCCGAAAGAGCTCGATAACGTTTTACTGCCACGCAAAAAGGTTTATCATGCGCAAATAAATACATGCTCACTGGCAGGTGCGAGTAGCGAGGGCCTGAGCGATCAGCGGGCAGCCATCTTCAATTCCTTTCGGAACGGGGCAGTCTGTGGCTATTCAGAAAAATTTTCAGTTCTGTTCGGCATATCCATGCATTTTTTTTCGCGTACACGTCACTTTGACGTGGTGAGTTTTCGTGGTTTTGTGAGGTCGCATGACAGACATGCAGGCGAAGTGGACGTAGCCAGAAAACAATGGACCAATAGCAGAGGGCTAAGGGTGAAAAGGCGTCGAACCAGGAATGATTATTTTTCTTTTGTGCGGTTTAATCATGCATAATCAGTGTGTACACGTTCTATCAGATGGGGAGCTATCGCGGTTTTCGTGACGTCGTGTGAAACAGGCGAAGTTGGGAGTGGCCCGAAAATGGTTTGACCAATCGTGGAGGCTGATTGCAGGAATTGGAATCAAAATAGTTTCGCATCATTTTACCTTATAGCGCCCCTGCTG
The DNA here is from genome assembly GCF_013339745.2 of Dermacentor silvarum. NCBI lineage: Eukaryota > Metazoa > Arthropoda > Arachnida > Ixodida > Ixodidae > Dermacentor > Dermacentor silvarum. The sequence goes on along the minus strand of NC_051154.1, from coordinate 186,027,757 downwards.
TGTGTACTGAAACCTCGTGTCGTTCAATTATTGCGGTGCATCGTTGTGACATCAAACAAAAGTTCTGGCTGGTTCTCTCAATATCAGGTTGTGCTTTCAGGCGGGGAACACGATTTTCTAGCACCTCCAGTAATCCATCGATATCGAGCACTGCAAGCATGAAATACGATGTTTTTTTTTTTTTGGAATGCTCAAATCCAAGTCCGTGGACATAGGTTTGTATGATTCAACGAAAGAGTAGCAGTAAAGGAGGGGGGGGGGGGGGGGGATTGCTATCTGCGAACAAATCCGAGCCGGCCCAAAGGTTTCACTGCACTAAGCAGTTACGAGCTAGGAATAAGGCCATCCGTGTAATATCGTTCTCAAACGCAAGGCACACAGCATACCCAAAACATTTTCGTTGAGATCGAAAAAGAAACCTTCGCCGGTGATACGGGTGCTCTGCTACTACTCCACAACCACACACTCCATTGCTCGTTTCCCGTACCAAAACCGTTATAACCATACACCGCAACTCTCGTACTCCAGTAATTGCTTTCAGAGTTCGCAAGATAATGGTAACATAAGAAAATATTAGATCACTTCTTTCATGACAGAAATTAAACCTGAAAAGTACCCGATGGCAGACCGAGCAATGTATGTTGCGACTCTTGTTGACCTTATCTCATTCAGTCAGGCTCTGTCATAATCATCAAGATAGCTTGACTGCCAGGTCAGCGAGGCAAATGAAGAAGGAAGACGTGCTACAAATTCAGGTCACTGGAGCGCCATCCACGCAGTGATGATGTTTACCCGAATAATTATATCGCAGTATTCTATGCGTCGTCGTGTACCTAGCTGAAGCATACAAAAGTACACCTTCGTTCAAGCCGATCTATACTCGGACGAAGAGCTGAAGTCGTAGCATTTACAGCTGCATGTGGTGTTGTCGAGGTGACCGTCTCTGGGGGGAATTACCAATTAGCCGAACCGCAAGATTCGGCCCAGTGAGTTCTGTTGCGAACAGCATGTCCGTCTGTGACGACCAACACGTCTGATAAAGGAAAATAACATCAGACTTAAGCGTTTGCATCTTAATAATTTACGATGACAGCAGCAGGCTCTCATAAGGGACACTGTTTTCAAGAACAGTTTCTTATTTGCAATGCATACAACATCACCCTCGTCCGCTAGAGAATTGCCTGTTGTGGCCGCCGAAATAGATGCGCACACACCGCCACTCTCACAGTCTGTGTGGCGTCCAAAGCCTTGCACAGATTAGCAAGTGCTAATGTCGAACGTTATACCAACTAGTTAGAGCGTTCGTCTTCAAAGTGCACAATGCCGACGAGGCACGAGTTTGAAATGCAGTCACAGTTGTGGGCAGTTATGTGTTAAGAATTTGTTTGGCTACCCTCATCGCGTTTAGCCGACGTTGGTGTGTAACACAATGCGTTTTAACGCCCGAAATGCTACGCCTCCATAATTAGATTATTGAGTACGGTGCGTTCTTCTGTAAGCAGGTCTGTGTGCTCTTTCGGTACCGATAGTCAGCTATTTTACTGCGATGTATTCTTGGAGTACGCAGGACGGGGTCAGATTCGTTCACTGGCGCTACGTTGTTCGTCAAAGCTGTCTGCTATACATATAAGCTGATTTGCTGGGGCTTCGAGTGTCTGCAGCGCAAGCAATGAAGTGGCGGTTATGGACAACATATTCTTTTTCTTAGCCCTGGGTAAAGCTGAGGATGAAGAGGTGACCAGACGACGACTTGACGATCTCAAGTCGTCGTCATCGTCAGAGTAACGAAAAGGACAGACGGACCATGCAACCTCAGTTTGAGGCTTTTAACTGTTGTAGCAGTAAAACAGAAACGAGGCTAATTTGCCGGCACTGCGCTTTATAGGGAACAAAACTCGGTTTGAATACACTCTGGTTGCTGAATCTGTTGCCTCCTTATTGGGGCTACAAAATTGCGTGGTGGCTTCCGTCCAGCTCTGCCTTAGCTCAGATCTCTTCATTTGGTTTCCCTTTTTGGGACATAAATCTCATTTCATCTGCCCCTCGTCTGTCTGTCTCTTTGCTTTCTTCCTTACCGAGACTAAATTGACTCTCAGATTGCACCGGTGGCTCTGAGCTGAATGCCTAAATGCTCGACCGCATTGGCCCGCGAAGGACTCACGGATATTCATGACCATCACGGTTCGTTATGTAAACGCTTGGCAAGGATTTACGGCCGGTCCACTCGCACGAACCGCCCGTCGCTTTGCAGAAGAGAGAAACACCGCCGTTACGACCCTGGGCTTATACGAGCCGTACGCCGCCAACGCCATCTGCCCAGTGAGGTAACGGAAGGTAGTTGCAATGTATGAACCCTACACAGCATTTGCTATCTAATCTACCGGTCATTTCGCCTTGTTACTGATGACTTGCTGGAACTGGAACTGCAATGCATTTCTCCGCAAAATTGGGGAATTAATATCTCGAAACTGGTGTCATCTTGAGAATTCGTTCCAAGCGTAGCCGCCTTGCGAACTCTACGGCTAGAATTTGTAAATTGCAATATGGGTCATAAGGTAATTAGTTAAAAACTGACTTAGTGACTTTTTAATAATTAGTCGATTAGTCGATTTCAATTTTTTGTGCAAGTAATGTTCGCCTCTTCGAGTAGACCTGCTCATGAACTAGAATTGTGCTATCTGCCACAGGCAACCTTTAAAAATGTGAAAGTGTTCGCTGAAACACCCTGTATATGACCTCCACTCATCTCCGTTTAACTTAGGGGAAAAGAGTAATGATCGAAGAGCAAGAACATGTTTTTATGCGGGTCTGCAGATTATCGTGCGATATGACTTGTGAGAGTTATCGTTCTTCGCTTATTGCTTGACATCCTGTTAGAATATTTTTCTGATGCAGTTAAAGAAATAAACGGATGCGCAAGAGGGTTCGGAAGGCTACCAAGCCCTCCAATTTCCATGAAATCAGTGACTAATCCAGTATGTTTAACTCCCATTTCTAATAACGTCGGTCTCAGTGATGTTTCAATTTAGCAGATGCACTTTATCATGATTACAGCTTACGAAAGTAAAATTCGAAAAAACAACAACCCGAAAAAGAATGCCTGTACTTCACTTTCTCGTGTAGTTCATCTATAAAATAAGGCAGCCTAAAGACCTGCATGCCTGCTTGTTTATCGGCGCACATGTTTGTTTGACCGCATCAATATAATACCTCGAACTTGAGAGGAAATACGCGCTGAGCGCTTCTCACATTTACTATGCCCAGCGCGCAAAATGAAGCCTTAATAGCAACGTAAGAGAGAGAGAGAGAGAGGTACCCGGGGAAGAAACACTAATATAGCTCCTGCAACCAGACAGCCTTTAGCTTCAAGTGGAGACCTCTAGATAGAGGTTCCGCCTAGGTCAATTTGAGCCAGCCGTTTCTCTTCCCTGACAAGCGCAATTAAGAACACGCTGCACTAATGAAAAGACTGTATACAGGATCGTCGGTGCGCAAACATGCTGGCATCTAAAAAAAAAAAAAAAATGAGCGCCCTGGCTTCGCGGGAGCTGACCGATAGCTGCTGGGCCCTTTCCGCTCCGTCGGCGGTGCTCGGCCGCATTGCACGGAGATTCCAAGGAAGTGCGCCTAAAAGGGTTTCCTTTGAAGTTTGCGATGGGGCGCCGCACTGCGCCCCGCAGTCTCGTATCATGTCAGTCGAGAGGTTTCCCGTTTCCTCATTCAAAGTGTTCTCTTTCTTCTTGCTACGTTTACGCTGTCGGAACATCCTATATACAAGAGCGGCGAACCTTCCCTCGAATACTTGTGTTTATAGCACGCGCTCGCGTGCAGTTTTGCCGCTGCAAGTATTTCTTTCTTTGGTGCAGTCGAAGAGGGATTTCTTTAAACGCTGCTTTTTTGTGTGTCTATCGCTTTCTCTCTCTCTCTACCTGCCCGCATTGCGTGCTTCTTGCCTGCCTCGCCATTTTTGCAACGTTCTAAATTTGTCTCTGTAGGCCTTAGCAGACTGTGGGCGTAATGTCCGCATGTTCTCTTTTCTTCCCAATTCGTGTTCGCGCCTCTCCGCGTGAAAAAAACGCGAGTGTGTACGCGTCCAAATGCCGACGATAAATCGTCTAGTCGTGACGCTGCCCGAGGGGTAGGAATTTATGCAGTGTTAAGAACTGGGAGCTTGGTGCTACTGGAAGGTGGCCCATCGAAAACGGAAATAGCAAGGATGGATAATTGCCACCGTGCTCACGCATTTGGGGGGCAGATAGGGAAAAAAAAGAAGAGAGAGAACAACAATAAATGATGTAAGCGTAAGCACAGCAATGTCTAGCGAGCCAATGAGCACTGCCCATAAGAGGGCTGGTGGTCGCACCACACGGCTTTTTTTTTTTCTTTTTCTTTTTTTGTTCTAAGGTGCCCTTATCGAGAGCGCTGTTAACTGCGCCACTGTTTTGACCTTTAGACGCGTCGTGGTCGGGCTAGGCGCCACCGCCGCCGATACTGCGAGCGCAGTTGGGCGCCCGCTTATTCGCCTTCTTCCCTCTCTACTAGGGTTTACGGTCACGACGTCGGCCTGTGTAACGAAGCAGCCTGGCTAGTTTTTCATGAGCGCGGGTCCTCTGTGCACCCATACGAGCAGTCCCTAGCACATTTGTCTAAAGCGCGGGACGGTGGACCGCAGAGTGCGCTTGGGCCATACCGAAGGCAATTGGGTCGAGACAATAGTTATTGCAAGCAGAAAGCCGCTGTTCTTCCTGGTCTGCTTCTTTCCCCGTATTTCTTAAAAGCGTTAGATATAGTCAACAGGGCCGAGTTTGCTCCTGTGCGAGCGCTTCCTGATTTGCACTCCGCCGCTAAGCACAGTGTCCTCCGCGAAGTGAAGACAGCGCAATGAGTAAGCATAGGCCATGCGATGTGATAAGGCAGGCCATCGTTTTGCAGTTTCATGGCTGATGATGCTCTCCGGTCATCAAGTGAAGTCGTTATACAAAGCAAGCCGTGTGAGAAAACGCAGACCGAGAAGTACGGGCATCAGTAGTCACTCTATCGAGCAGGCGCACGCTCAAAGCATGCTGGCTCACTGAAGCAGCGACCTATGGTAAAAGACGCAAACAAAAACTTGACTTCTCTGCTGCTCACCGTGCACTCACCAAGCGATTTTGGAGACTCTCTTGTAAGGTAATAATTGCGTTATCAAACTATGTCTAAAAATTATTTTGTCTGCACCGAAAGTGACGGCAGTGCCGCCACATTTTAATGACATCTTTATGACATCTTCATACAGGAATACACACCATTCCCGTTTTAACACGCGAGTGTAACATAGAGCCCAATGTACAATCGTATGGACCAGCTCGCAGCAATGTTATAGCAGCGCCTTGTGTGGTGCTTATCCTGTCACCGTATCAAGACTGCAAGCGTTGTGAGGGCATCGTTCATCGATTCAGACTTCGTGTAGCCTACAGCGAAGGTTTAGGATCGGGCAGCTCATCCCCGCTGTATACCGAGTGCAAGCAACCTGATGATCACGGTTGTGTCATAATCCCACCACTCGGTTAGCAGCAAAGATAGACTAATTATTTTCTATAGGGCTCTGGGACAGACGCGGGCGCATAATGCGGGCCACGCAGGTTCTGCTGTTGTGCTTAAGCCAACCAGTACTTACACATATTCTTTGACCTTTTGTTGTCTGGGAAACTGGATTTATTTTTTGTAATGTTTTTATTCCTAGTCATTTCTTTTTATATTCTTTCTCTCTCTTTTTGTCTTCATGCCAATTCAAACACCCCACCTGAAGTAGCAAGATCCGCATACAGCAAGGCTGTCAACTTCAGCGCTCATTGTACTCTTCCCCTTTTTCTCTCTCTGCTCGAAAGTCGAAGCGTGCACGAAAACATGGCAAATTATCATAGAGTCGATGTGACAGTACGCAAAAAGGCAGCAGCAGTAGGTCAGTTGCCACCTATGCGCATATGTTCTTGGGACAGCTATCACCCGCTGGCAACGCTTAGTGCAGAAGGCCGCCACTCGCCTCCGGCGCGTGCCCAAATGCGGCGGGGACTCCCCTACTCTTCGCAGTTTCGAAGAACACCAGGAGCCGCCTTGATTACCAAAAGGAGAAAAAAAAATGAAATAGTGGAGAGGTGCATGGCGGCTGCATACGAGGCACGCGCAGCGCATCACCCGGAGACCTTCTGCGAGCAACAGGTGCGCCCTTGTATATGACAGAGCAGGTTGCGCAGCGCGATAAACGGGACGGGGGACGATGTCGGTTATGGAACGCCTATAGATAGAAACTCTGCATAGAATACGCGATGCGCGCAGGTAATTTTGCGAGCTGACTTGCGAAGGCACGAGCACACGCTTTGGCATTCTGGCTATTAAGATAACGATGAGGCTGTATAGGGATCGTATACCGGCGACGCAGCGGCTGTTCTCTATAGCGCGCACTTCAGGCGAATCACTCTCGCGTATAGGCCCCTCACCCGGTCGAATGCTTAGATTCGCAATATATTTAGCCCATGGCTCGGTGGTCATTAGTTGAGGTGATTAACATAGTCTGTATTAAAACTTGAGGAATGAGAGGGCTGGAGCAGAGATTCTGTATATGTCCGACGAGGCATGGGGAATTGTTGAAAATCAGTTTTGCTTATATGTCTGTGTTTCGAATAGAATACATGTAGCAGCAGCAATTCTGACAGCAAATGTGCTGAAAGATCAGGTGACATTTTAACGGGAAGCTTTTCTTGCGAACTCTCCCGGACTTTTCTTGACCGTGGCTGCAGATACTACACTTTGACCCGCGTCGGCCATGTCTACTTTCGCACCATACACGTACACGCCATCCCGCGTATTCAAACTACTGCCTACCAATCTGAATGTCTTCACTCTCTTGACGTCATGCTCTACGTTGGCTCCGTTCCTCAGTTCTGCGCTGACTGTGAAATGCTACCCGGTAGGCCGCGTGTCGTATGGTCTGAAGAACAGCGTGCCTACCAAGAACGACAGCGTGAACAGAAAAGGGAATGGGCGCGGCGGCGGCCGAAGGAAACCACCGACGATGAGCGGGCCGCGGACCCCAAGCGTATAAGCGTGCTGCTCGCCAGGACCGCGAGACGAAAATAAATGCGAACCGTCCACGTGGCCGTGATCCCGCAAACTTGGAACGTTTCACCGGAGCAACAGTCAGTCATCACATAAACAGCTTCACTGGTCATCCGCCTTCACAGAGTGGAATGACGCTGAATTCTTTTTTCTAAATTTTACTGACATTTGGGTGGCTCACATTTATTCTTTTATCTCCATTTCGTATAATTATCCACAGTCTTCGCAGCGTTTAGGGAGTGCAGACAGCGTCAGCAGTGGAAACGAAACAGACTATGTTTGGAGATGCGTATCTTAAAATTAAATTAAATTCTCGGGTTTAACGTGCCAAAACCACGATATAAATATGAGGCACGCCGTAATGGCGAACTGCAGATTCATTTGACCACATTGGGTTCTTTATACCGTGCACCTAAATCTAAGTACATGAGAGTTTTTGCATTTGAGCCCCCTCGAATATGCGGATGCCTCGACCGAGATAAAACCCGCAACCTTCAGCTCAGCCGCGCAACGAAATGGCCACTATAAGATACCACGGGGGGTGGAGTTTGCCTGATGTCATATAGTTACGAGAATTGAGCCGAAGATGCCGTAGGTGACTGGCTGGACTCACCTTGACAACTTAGATATATCACGGAAGGTTACTCATTAACACAATCAATTCGTAAAGTTTAAATCCCCGTACTCTTGATAATTGCGAGGACATTTTATATTGCCGTAATAGAGGCATCACGTATCTGCGTGGTGCGGGCATGTATATACCATATGAGTGTCCCAACTATTATGCATCAAGATTTCAAAATAAGAAAATGCCTCGTAGCTGGACGGAACCAAGGTAATGTTGTTTGCCGCTGCTTGGGGATACTCAGGTTTTTTTTTTTTTGCATTCCTCCTAATTACATAATCAGTACTAATTAATTATTCAACTTCCCAAATATTATAATGAAATGAAAAGTGTCAATGAGAAAATTGTAGAGCAACATGAGAAACTCCCGATACAGCTTTCTGTTGCTCAATTCTCGAGCAACCACTCGAGTTGCTCGAGTTGCTCAGTGCCTCGAGCGGCCACTCACGCGGCAATTTTGCGTGTATTCGCGGGCTTCTCTCACACTCGGAAAAAGACTTTTATGTAGCACGTATTGAGCAGCAGAAAGCTGTATCGGGAGTTTTTCATGTTGCTCTACAATTTTCTCATTGACACTTTTTATCTAATTATAATAGTTGAGAAGTTGAATAATCAATTAAGACAAATTATGTAATTAGAAGGTATGTAAATAATAACCTCAGTATCTCCAAGCAGCGGCAAACAACATTACCTTGGTTCTGTCCAGCTACGAGGCATTTCCATATTTTTAAATCTTGATGCATGATGGTTGGGACACCCTGGTCAAGTCCCGATTGTACTTTATATAGTATAGATATACTATAGCTGTGACGTAAAAAGCGCGCAGGCTCCCCGTTGGTGTAGGGTCAAAAAATAAAAACAACCTGACAAGTAACAAGAAGTCTACGGGCCATTGGAAATATTTTTTAAATGTTTCTGCACATGTGCAGATAACATGATATGATACGGTAATACGATATGCTTATAGATTCCGTAAGATGCACAAATTGCAAATTTGCACCACGTGCAAAATAATGACAATCATAATCTCCAACACTAATCACCATAAAAGCCATTCTGCGTGTCAAACAGGAGTACGATAGGAATTACATACGTACAGTTCTGCTGCTTAACAAAATGAAATATATATATATATATATATATATATATATATATATATATATAATTACAAAAAGGGAGAGAGAAGAAAAAGAAGGGAGGGGGTGCATTTTCAACCACAGCTAAGTACCCCTATACCGTCCTTGGCTTCATTGCCTGCTTAGTTTTTATGGTCGTGATTAACAAAGATCCAGCCCCTCTGTTTCTCTTCTCGTTATATGTAGTATACATATAGCATATCGGTGAGACACGTGACGGTGAGACACCTACCCTCCTCGCATACGGGCTCTTCGGCGAGGCGGAAATACTTTGCCAGTGCTTAAGTTACGCTGACAAGACTTCTGACATTCAATATATATATATATATATATATATATATATATATGTGTGTGTGTGTGTGTGTGTGTGTGTGCGTGTGTGTGTCAAAACCAGATATGTATATATGCTCCCGCGCAAACCGACAAAACGTAGCAACGCAACGTTTATCTTAACGCAGTGTGGCGCATTCCGCGCTGTCAGCCCCTTTTTCCCACGCAGCAGACGCGAGTGATGCACAACGCGCTCCATTGCCGCGCGGCCATTCCCCGGGTGGCTTCGCTGGGGGACGCGTGCGGCCGCGGCGGCACGTACGGGTCGCGCACTCTCCGCTGGACGCAATGTCGCCCCGCCGCGGGGCACCCGGCCGCCCTCGCCACCTGTTCCCGACGCGGCTTGTGGCTGGCACGCGACGCGCGCTGACTCCCGTTGGGGGCGCGTGCCGCGGTACGGGCGAGTCACGAGCGCCCGCCGCTGCCGCTATCGAAAGCGGCCATCACCGAGGCACGGTTTCTCGTTCGTGAACGCTTCTGAATACGCCGGCCCTCGCGCCCGCTGGTAGCGGCCTTCTTTCTCGACATCCGCTCGGGAGGCGTAGCCACTGGGAACCGCGGAGGTGGAGCTACCGTCTTTCATTTTCCCCTATGCATTTCACGGGTATGTGGGGCTCGATTGACCCAGCCTCTGTCAAAATCGGTGAATGGCGGGATGAGGCCTAGTGGAGAGGAAAATGCACGGTAACGTTGTATTGCCGTCTTGATGCAAATGTCAGTTGCAAGTTGTTATCATAATTACGTGATCTCAATGACCATCAGATTAGGCATGTACGCTGTGTGACAAAATTAGTTCCAAGAGGTATCCAGCTACCCCTGTGTCTACCATCTGAACCCATCCTATACCAGCGAATTTACTGCTCTCATCACACCATCTAGTTATCTGCCCCCTTTCACAGCGTTTTCGTTTCCTTGCTTTCCAACATTTCCATTCAAATAGTCCACCGGCCATCTCTCTTCTGCACACACATTCTAAACTCTATTTCACACTCTTAAAGGGACACTAAAGGCAAATTTTAAGTCAAGCTGATAGATTAGTGCTAGAGAATCTCTAAGGCGTCAATATTATTGCGAAGAGAGCCTTAGTAATCTAGAAATTGAGGTAAATGCAGGACTACCCTGGGACATTCGAGTACTTGACCGATGACGAAGGCACTCCTCATTTAAATTCTGTCACTAGTACTCACCCACTCGTTATAAAGACATTGCATTGCATTATAAGATGAAAGAAAATGGAACTTGTCCAGTTCTATTTTATTTTTAGAAAAAAGAACTCATTGGCATTACCCTTAACAGCGACGCTGGCGGTCGAAATGTTTAGTTTTCGCTCGACTCTGTGCCGCCCGTGTTTTCCCGTTCCAGTAGTTTCGTTACCGCGTAGTGCTGAGCTCGTCTTCCTGGCTTGAGAAACTCGCACAAACTGCAAGTAGCAGAGAATTCCGCTTCCATGCGATTTCGCGGGATGCGCGAACGGTCCACGCCACTTGACCAAAAACAGCTGCAGCAGCGTATCCACCGCTTTGTCTTAATTGTGTTTTTCTATGGCGCACGTTTGCGTTTTGTACCGCCGTTTGTCGTACACCGTACCGCCGTCTGTCGGGTGCCGTTTTACTCACCGACGGCCACAAAGGGCGGTGATGGCGTATGCAACGTCACCACTCCCCGGTTGGTTGGCGGGAGATTTGAATTGCGATAAAGGTATTCGGACCCTTCAGATGCAATTTGCTCGTAGAATAAGTCTTTTCTTGGCACGAAACAAGCGTTGTGACTTTTCTGGAATGGTACTTAAACAGTCCACGCCGACTTAGTATTTGCCTTTAGTGCCCCTTCAAAGGGACACTAAACGAAACACTAAATGAATTTAGCCTAAAAATGTATCCTTCAAAAACTCTATTTTTTTTCTGATCCCGCGAAAACAGGTTGAATACTCGAAGAGAAAATGAAGGCCACACTTTCGTATTTTTAATTTCGCACCGAAACCCAACGTCACTGTGATGTCACCGATTTCAATGTGCTTGGGCTGTTGTGGCGCGGTAAAAGTTCTCTAAACTTGTGAAGTCCAGTCTTTGGCTCCTTTAGAATAAAATGTAGTCGATGTTTGCCGGTAGACAATTAACTAAGCGCGAACAGCCGCGGTTAAAATCTAGGACGCCACGTCGCGCTGGTGGGTGAACTTCAAGGCGGCATCGTCACCTTTCTTTCGTGTTTGCGTATTTTCTGGTTTACCAACGACCTTGTCGCGGTAACAGAAGTTTTTTTTTTTATTCTTAAAGGACCACTGACTAATGCAGCTCAACTTAATGTTTCACTTTCGTGTGCCTTTAACCTAAACAGTGCTTTGCGTGATGCTGCGTGTTATAGATATGGGTTATAATGAAACTCCCTACTAGAGTTTCATGCCTGTAACGCACACTGTCGTGCCGTCTTTCTATCTCTCAACATCACGCCTAATACTTTGCTCATCTTCGCTCTTTGCAGGGTGTCGAGGTAAATGACCGTTTCTCCACAGCTCCCGTACAGAGGGAGGAGCTGCTTATGGTGGACTTCCTAAGAGCTGACACTGAGCTAGTTCTTACGGCTGCATATTTTCGGCGACAACGCAAGCATACGCCGGACAAAAAAAAGAAGTACACAACTTGGCGCTGACTCATATATAGCATGGGCAGTTATTGAACACAAAGCAACATGCATATCACATATATCAAACGCAAAGAAAAACAACATACGACGAAAGGAAAAGTTCACATCTACAACACTGCGCACAACATTTGCTCAGTCACGTCCAACTTTACAAGAAATGGAAGCTACCGATCAATCCTACAACTTCCGCCTTCAAAGAAGTGAGCACATAGTCCCTCCCCCCCCCCCCCCCCCCCATGCATGTCTCCTTGTATACAATCTTTGTTCTGTACAAATGAAATGTTTTTGTCCGTCTCGTATCAATAGCACTGTCTTATGAACCGCTCGTGCAAGAATGCTTTTTCAGCTCAGGAAAAATTCTTGCATAATCAATGCTGTGGCACTCGTGTCGAGAGAAAAATACTCACGCCGTACAATGCTCAACCAGACCACCAATTCCGATTTTGGTCGAGGTGGGATCATATAAGGCTGCCAATACATGCGCCATTTTTTTTTTCAGGTTTGTTGCCGTGACACGAAATGTATACCACTGGGGCCTATAGGCCCCACGGCAGTTCGAGCACTTCCATCTTCCACAGTAAGGCTGGCTTCTCGCTTACCGTGCATTAGCAGCGGCCGTCGGTGGCTGCTAAACGAGGCTCTTCACCGCGGCATTCTACCGGTAAATGCGGTAAGGAATCCAATGCGCCACGCGTGTGCCTCCCTCAATACTTGATCCTACTCGGCTCCAGCCTAATGTCTCGCCGAAAAACGACCCGAAGCGTTCCTTCACAATCGCGGGTCCACGAGAGCCATCTACAACTCCGTCGTCGCCCCCCCACAGAGGCGGAAAGCTAATGCTGCCACATCTATACTCTCGGTCCGGCGCTTCCTGATAACGCTATCAGTCAGACTTTGCGCAAAGGTGAGAGAAACAGCGGAGGCCCGTTGACCGCGGTAGGTGGCAGAAGCGAGGCTCGGGGCAGGATCACCGAAAGAGGCCCCTCTACTCTTATTCAGCGGCCGTGGTGGAGACACGTTTTTTGCGTCAGCGAGCCACACACCGCGAGACGGGTCATTCGGACCGATTGAGGGTCTTTCCTTGCCCCGCGTGCACCCGCCGGGTCGTTAGTCTCAATCTGTGGCTGCTACTGTCGGTCCCTGTACTCCAGTCTCTCTCCAACTCCTTGCTCGGCCCTTTTTATTCTGCGCGCATCTCCACCGCACGTGCTACAGCATTTCGTAAAGTTTAGTGCTTTCATTTCGTGACTGCTCGCTCCAACGACACGCCGCCGAAACGCCGGACCTTTCACGCTTCTTGAAGTAGTATAGGAAGCGCTTGCGCAGAAAGACGTCTTCGCAGAACCCCCCGTTTTGGTGAAGTGGGCGTGTTGGCTTTTCGACCACTTGCGAATGCCGCCACCGTATCAAGGCATTTAATTCGCTCAGGGTCCCCAGCATAATATTTTCAGTATTCAGTTTGGATTGACAATAATGTGTCGAGTGTACGCCACTGGTTCATTGGCGCTAAAGTACATCCACACAAAATAAGGGCCATTCAATTTACCCGCCACTTCGTGAACTAGTTCCCGACAGTTCAGTGCCAGCTCTTGCTCGTGCTGAACCTGCACGCCATCCCCTGCACGACCGATGCACTACCTCTCTGATGAGTGCAGGAAATAGTGTGAAGTCGTCCTGCGCGAAGCCTGCGCTGAGTGAAACGAATGGTGACGTGAAGACGCCGCCACGTTGAACTGGTGAAACGAATAGCGAAGTGCAGCCCCTCCTGAACTAGTCCAGAAAGTGCAGGCAAATCAAGTGTACTAGATATTATGGGACAGATGTACTAAAAACAGAAATGACGCAGCTAAAGCTGTGGATACGTATTCACAAAGACGTCATACGCTAGAACTGTTCGTTAGAGAAAATTGCAGCCAATCCTGGTGCTGGACATATTATTGGCGAAGGCGGCCGGCCGCTGACAGAAAAGTACTTAAGAACGAAAAGCTTCGTCAATTCGGTCCGTGATGTATATCACCCTGAAGTAACGGAGGGGGGCTCCATATTTACACCTAAAGCGCGGTACACGGGCACATTGCATACCACAGACACAGAAAACTTTCTTTGGTGGGCCGGCACAGAAAGATGGGCAGGCACAGAAAGAAATACTTGAAAGACAGGGATATGAAGACAGTCAAATGGCGACAGGCTTTGCTGTAAATGCGGCTAGGTTAGGAATTAGTGAAAAAGCAAAGCACACTAAAGCGTGCGACAGCTAATGTGAATCAAACGACTTCAATGTCAAGACAAAAGCGTAAGGCAAATATCGAGGGCTATACAGGGAGAGGGACAAAAAGAGATGAAACTAATGAGCGGGATAGATATGCGAACGTGATTGCGCACACAAGATAACAGCTGCCGAGGAAAGACTATACCGAGCGTCTGGGGCAGGGCACACATCCGCATACGATTACAGCATCGTCTCCTCCCTTTGCTCTTTGTCGATTCGAGAAGTGCACGCTTGTCGGAGTGAGCGCGCCGTGGTACAGGGTGGACCGCCTGCCGTCTGCCACTGTCACGTGACTACCCTGCGGCGCTACTTTCGGACCGCAGCAACAACGGTCGGTAAACAGCGGCTTTCGCGAAGAGGCGCCCGCGAGTTTAGTGCTTGTGTTTATCTTACGACGTGCACCTGACACACGCAAGTGTCCGCACGCGTTCGCGTGCCAGCAGTTTTGGCACCCGCTCGGCAGCGGCACCCCTACCGTCTTTCTCATGTGAGCGCTGGCTTCTATTTTCATAATTTTTTTGAGAAATCAAAGCAGTAGACAGGAACTTATTTGTCGTCTGCTTGTGTCTACTATTCTTTTTAAGTCCAGGGAGGCCAGGAACTGTAATAATAATATAATAAAAAACATGTGGGGCTGAATTCACTATAATTTCTTTTTTTTAAGCATTATGTGCTGGTCGGACGAATTCGCTAAAGCACGTCCAGCATCAAAACTGGCTTGAATTTGTCTTAACGAGCAATTGGAGCGTAAGAGGTTTTTATGAATAATGGCCCAGATTCACATAAACTACAACAGATTCACATAAACTACAACAAAGTCTCGTTGTGGCTTGGATAACAGGAGGCACCGCAGTGAGATCAAAGCTATGAACGTTCACAAAAGATAGTAAAAACACAAGTCAGAACACAAGGTTACCACGATCATTATTTTATGCATGCTGTCATGTTTGAAATAACCCAGAAGTGATAATGTGGTGGTACTACTGAACCAGGCTAATAATGTACGCATGTACGCCGCGATGTCATTTCATGAGCATCAATATGTAAGAAACCATCAAAGGCCATCAAAGAAAATTGTCAAAGTAAGGGATAGCTTTCTTGTGTATAGCCTGTTGCCTATCCCCATGACAACCGTAAATCACGAAACCCTCGCTGGTAACCACAATGTCACGATCTCGCTGGTAACCACAATGTCGAATTATACCGCGACACAATATATCTTCTAATCGCTGCAACCCAGTTCAAACTCCGTAGTATTCTAAATAGTATCCTCGCTGAAACTTCGTTGCAAAGGCTCTTCCAACAACCGGTATAGCGCTCGATGCCGAGGTGTCTTTTGCGCATGGGGCGCTATCACTTTAAGTTGTTCAGGGCTACATCTTCCCTGTGTCCCCTTGGTACATCGGTTCTGGAGGATTGTTCAAGAATGGGCACATACGAATATCAGATACGCAATGCCGAGGTGACCCATGTTTTCTGCTCGGCAAGGCAACTGCAGCACATACCTATTGACCCAAGCTATAGTAGATAACTTGTGTCCCTGGGTATGTGTCACCGTTTATTGTGGGAGATCGTCCAACCATCTCAAGTAGCCTATAGCTAAATAAAGCTATCGCGCTGAGAGCGCTCGATTTGCTTTGCTGAGCAAGAAAATTCTGCAGAACCCATCTCACGATAAATGTCGACGTTAATGCGGTTAGCATTGAAGCAATGTAGCAACACACCATATTACCACCGTCGAAATGCGTCATGTATGAGGCGTGTTTGCAGTCGGGCTCCTCTTTAGCACTTTCCTCTGGACACACTGCGCCGTCTAGCAGCGGCGCCTCGAAGTCCCCGCGTGGTGTTTGTGTGAATATATATTCAGGCAAGATTGTATGAATATACCGTGTGTACCAGCTAACCTTAGTCAAGCTGTTCAACAAACAAAAAATATTAAAAAAAAAAAACACCGCGCAAAATACCATTATAAGACCTACGGTGTTAAACCAGACGCCGTAGGTCTTGTAATGGTATCTTGCACCATGTTTTCTAAATCTTTTTGTTCGTTGAAGAGATCAGGCTACCGTTAGCTGGGACACC